>NW_009649180.1:1796850-1812468 GCF_000708025.1 Charadrius vociferus
GCGGAACGGACGAGCTCTTCACGGCGGGAGTTAATAACCGGAGCCTAATAACGGCGCGGTTATAGGGCGTGTTTGACGCGGCCACCGCGGACGCCGCCCTCCCCGCGGTGCCGCCACGGCACCTGTAACCCACACCCGCGCCACGGAGCACACACCAGCGAGCTGGCTGTGGCAGCCATTTAGCATTTTAGTGCTCGGAGGAGCACAGGTAAACCAAAAAGAAGGTACTCAATTGCTAACAGTGCAAAAATCATTAAATATCACAGCAAGTCACAGCACAGAAGGCCCTGTGGAAACACCCAGAAACCCTTGAAAATTTTCTGGCGTGTGCACGAGTGTTGACTGGCCCTAACTGTGCTGCAGGTATTTCCCTGGCATCGATTTCAGCAAAAAATTCTCATTTAAAAACACATGCTGCAGTAAAGGTCAA
Source organism: Charadrius vociferus (assembly GCF_000708025.1). Lineage (NCBI taxonomy): Eukaryota > Metazoa > Chordata > Aves > Charadriiformes > Charadriidae > Charadrius > Charadrius vociferus. The sequence goes on from NW_009649180.1 coordinate 1,797,281, forward strand.
ATGTTTGGAGCTGAGGCCGAGTCAGAGTGGTTGCCAGCTTTAAAGCTCTGTCAGCACCTTTCCCAACACCAGTACATAAATACGAGTGTAGATATGAACCAAACCTCAGTCTGTAACACCCCACATTATCTAATAGCATTTTTGTAAGTTTTAATCGCATAATATTACTCAGAAATTGCTGTGCAAAAGAAGTTTGCCTCCTTTTACATGAGCACCAGTATCAGAGCCACAGCTAAAGCAGACGATGCTGTACATTAGGCTCACAAAAATGAATTCAGCTGTTTATTAGTTTCCATTTGAGCCAGCAGCACGTGGAAAGAAGGACACAACAGGCAACTAAAAGGCAGGCCCAGGGACGATCACGAGAAGGGAAGCATCAGTAAAATACAATGAAGGCACACTACAATAACTGATATAATCTGTATTTTTATTCCAATTCCAGATCAGGAACAAAAATAATTCCACTGCAAAGGGAGGCTAACAAACATGATAAAACCGCTTGCGACAAACGTAGCCCTTTCACGTCACCCAAGAATCCAATCAGAAGTTTTTTGGGGGCTTTCATTTTCACCAGTTCACAGGAAGCATTTGTACCTGCCATTAAGACACTGCTGCCACGGGTGCAGCCCAGTATGTGTCAGTATTTGTGGCTTACCTTGCATAGAATTGCCTCTGTCTTTGCTGACTGGTGTGATAAGGAAGCAAGGACCTTTGACAGAAGCAGGGCTGAATCATCCACGCGTGGGCTGTCTTCTGTTTGCTCAGTTCTACAGAAGCACAGCCACCATAGATTTACATGCACCGCTGTACCCAGCAGACTATCACAGCAATAAGCCCAACACCAGAACAGGACATTAGAGGGCAGTACGCACACTCTATTACCACCTGGCTTCATCCCAGCCCGAGCCAAGGGAAAGGTAAACACCTATGCCCCAGTGCTTGGGGGTGAAAGGTTTCCCTGCCCATTTCAAAAACAAATTCCCAAACAAATTTCCTGGTTTTGAACGACTTGGTGTGCAAGAGGCAGACTGAAGAATATACCACACCAACCAGAACTAGGCGAAGAGTACAAGGTTAATTGAAAAAATCTGGAGAATTTCTATGGCACAACAAGAACATAAGTTTGAGTCACTCAAGACAGTAACTTGCAAAATCCAGGGCATCACGATGTCATGTGAAAGGATTTTTATTTATGAAAGCATGATTAAGTCTCCTTGCAATATGCAGACGGACAACCCCTACTCCAGCCCTATCAGGCAGGAAGGCAATGCTGCAGTTCACACAAACAAGATGCCCAGCCATGCTCGGGTCACTGGTTATCTCAAGTGGTTTTATTTTATTCAGAATGACACCTGAGGAAAGGCTGGCTAGCACTGAAAGTTATCATTAAGGCTTTTTACATGTTCTGACAAAATGGAGCTATTCACCAATATTCCTTACCGCAAAACTCCAATTATACCACCAGCTTGTGTAACACACTTGAAAAATAAGTTTCAAAGTCATTTTTATAAGCCTCACTTGTGAAATGTCAAGAGATAGACACTGAACTTCCTCTTCATGGTCAAAATAGTTATTTTAGGAAAACTCTTTTTCACACTTGTCTCTACTACTGCAGAGCCCTTTTATTTCTCCAGTTGCCCATCAGCATTATAACAAGTGAAACTACCTAAGATTTAAAGGCTGAGGACTAGTGAAATGACACACATCAAAACAGAGTAAAATGAACAGGTTCAAGCTTTCCATTACTAATTTGTACGAAGAGCGGAACAGAAACTCTGCAGTATCTGCTTTTATTTCACTTGCCCATTTTGTGACCGCAAGAAGAACAGCTAGACATGAGCAGGTAGTGAAGCAAAGGGTTAGAGTAGTCATTAGTCATTTAAAAAAAACAAAAAAAAACAAAAAAAAACCCCACCACCACACACAAAACAAGAAAACAAAACACCACCACAAAAAAAAAAAGTGTCAGACCACTGCAGCCCTATCAAAAGCTTCCAAAACCAGAGAAACATCAGTGTTGTAGCCATACTGGTTTAAGGATGCAAACAAGGCCATTGTTCATAAGCAAAAGACAGTCCTTTATCTGCCCAGGTGCTACAGCTGCATGATGTATACAGGTGTACACAGCATTTATTTTCTTCCAGAAGCAGCCTGGACTCACTTTATGATGCACCAACAATGTTTATACTAAAAAGAGAACCCGTACTAAAATTCAACTATCTGGCCACATGGTCTCTAGCTTTAAGTGGTCGAGCACGTAATACCACTTCCAACTAAAAATACAGTTTATGAATGTTAATGTGCAGTAAAACTAGTAACAATTTCCTCAGAAAAGGGCATTTAGTGACAACAGTAGTAAAGGTATTCCAAAGCACAAATGCTGCCAAACCTTCTCTTTATTATGTAACACAACTAGTCAAATACACGAGCAAGCCTGCTCTACAGCCGGAGCTGGAAGCTTAAGCCCTGCTCTATCTTCTGCGAAGAAGGTGGCTCAGCTATTCCACAGCTAAAGCCTAAACTCAGGCAGCTTACAACAGAGTACTTAACTCGAGAGTTTGAGTATGAGGGCAACAATGCAGGATGGAACAAGACCTCGAGCAAATCACCAGGACTTTTATGGGGGTTAAGTCTAATCCATCGTGAACTGAACACAGCTTGCTAACCAGAGATAAAGCTTCCTGATCGTAAACTAGCCACCTGCCCTATAAAGGAAGCTGCCATGAACTACAGACTGCAAGACTAAGTATCAAGATACCCTTCTCAGCTATGAGAGATTGCAAGTAGGCTCCAGGCACTCCCCTGAACTCAATAAGCCCCCATTCCTAAACCAAAGCACTGTAACTACACATATTTAACATATTCCACACCAAAAGCATTCACAGCTAGTTGTTTGACCTTAAGGGATGTTGTGTTCACAGACTGAGTAACTCTCTCATACTTCTATCACCTCTTAATTCTAGCCTGGAAAAACATGAGAGTTTTTCCGTTATTCCACATTTCTGGACTTAAAATGGGTATCTGCCAAGATTTATTAGTCAAAGGGAAAGCAGAATCGGATGCATTTTCCTCCATCTCCATTTAAAATTAAGCCTTTATTTCAGTCATTTGAAGCAGAAACCTCTCACAGCAGTTGGGATAAGCAGGCTGTTATGCCATTATACTGTTACATTCAGTTGCAGAGACGTCTCACTTCATACAAATATAAGCAAAAGGTGTGTCTGTGGTGAGGTTTTTCACCCCTTGCAAAAGCATCAAGGAGCAGTTCTTAAAAGTCTCAGTGTGCCAAGTACATCATTCTGCACTCGTTGCATCAGGAGGTCAACTAGTAATGCAGTAAATCTTGCCCGTGGAACACAGGGGGAGGTAAACCATTATGTCATGACAAATCTTACCTGACAGAAACGCACATTCAACTTGCTTGAGGAATCCAACTGTTCGGTGAAAACCATCTATACTCAATGTTGTCATGGGTGGGGGTCCTTAATTGCACAAAGGTATAGAGCACTACTTCTTGGATTAAGTTAAAAGATAAAACTAACTAAGCACTACCCTCATATCTTAATTCTTAAAATATCTGAGGCACAAGTATGTGTGTGTACTTGTTTTATTCATAATTTGTCTTGGGATACCAAATGTATTTCTATTTAAGGTGATTTAACAAAATCGTTGACCTCATTTCAAAACATCCACTGATCCATTTTTCATTGAATGGTAATATCAAATGTTAAAAGGAACATAAAAACAAACATGCACACAATTGTACAGTTTTCATAAATGTCTATTTCATTATTTGTGGGTAGCGCATTAAACAGTTAAATACATTTAAATAATGTTTAAGTGACTGCACTAATGCAGAATTTCAACTAGATGGGTAACCAATTTAACTAGAAACCAGCTAACAAGTAACTGTCTAAATACTTCAAATACAGCTCTTGTTCTAGGTCATCCTTCTTGGAAAAAAAAAAAGCCTGCTGGTCACATTGGAAATACATTTTAAGGCCAAATTCTTCTGATATCCCTTCTCTGCAGCAGTTTCTTCACCTTTTTAAGCCTCCAATTCCAGGCCAAGACCAAGTTTATGGCCACCAGCATTGATGCTCTTTCCATCTATCAGGGCAGACAGTGTAAGTTTCACACCTGTAAGATTTTTAAAGAGCATGTTTACAACATACAGTCAGAGCAGCATTCATGCAACTCAATCTCCATCATTACAAGTCCCAACTATAGCTCTTTTTCTAGTTCTTTACTCTCCTCTAAGGATTTCTACAGAAGAATCCATTTACCCATGAAATCTATTGAAAGCTAGCCATGTGAATCAAGCTAGATGGGTTTTGTAAACACCATTTTAAAAAGTGCATTTAAAAAGTCTCTAGTAGGTAAGTACACAAGAGCTCTCCATTTCCACGTTAAGGTGTGCGAGGAAGAACAAAAATTATGAATAGAAAGACAGACACTTGTACCAAGGAAGGGATGGAATGAAACTATGATCTTTACTGGTTTTCAAATAAGGAACTAACCAATGGTAATATAGCATTAACATTAACAGGTGCTTTCATATGTAAACAGAACATTCAAAGTTCTGGAGGTTTTTTTACCAAGTATGAAGAGCAGGAAGTGTGTTCTTTTGACAATTAATTATCATTTCAAGACCTGCTATCATTCAATAAGATATAACTGGAGAAAGCAATGCTAAAAAAGACTGCTTTGCACAGCCTAAAACTAAGCTATCAAACACAACACAGTCTACTACTACACGAATCAATGAGGAATGTGATGCAGAAATACCATTAGATACAATGGAATTTGTCTGGTTTAGTAAAGGTTTGATGTGCAACATAAGCTACTGTAAAACATCTACTTTGCCTTCAAGACAAAGTTATTCAGAATAAGGGAAACAGTTGCATATAAATGCACAGATTTCAAAGATTTTCTTTGCGATGCACAAAAGACATGTATGCGGTATAATTCACATGATAACCCTTACCTGGCCTCAGGGTCTGGGTGTAACCCACTCCAACTAGACTAGAATTGTTCACTTTTGCCTGAAAAAAAAACAAGACAAAAACAAATGAAATGTTGTAGCTGATTAGTTCTTTGTTATCACTCACAAACTAGAATAACTATGGCAACATCCCCATTATCAACTTAAACAAGTTTTACTTGTTCTTTCTGTGCTTACTGGATTCTCTCTTCCCAGCTATGCCCCTGCCCCGCAACTTACAGCTGAAGAAGTAACATATTTAAGAGCAGACAGAATGTAATGGCAGGGAGAACTGTTACAGGAACGTACTTTGGCAGGTGAACTTCCCCACTTCCCCCTTTTCAGAAGGCCATAGTAATTTACCACCACAGACTCCCAAAACAAACCACTTCAGAAGAATCCCACGTGTTCATACTATTACAAAAGAATTAGTATCTTGCAGGTCCCATCAGTCAAGCAGCAAACATTTCATAATATCATCATAAACACCATGAAAAATTATTTATCTCACTTTGGAATCATCCTATAGAGGAAGTGATGCAACAATCCAGGTTCGATTCTAACTGTATAACGTACAGAAAACTCTTCTGCATATCACCTTTAACCAGTATCGTCGGAGCTCTTACCATGAGAACATGGCAGAGCTCCCCCAAAAATGGTTTTAAAAACATTATGTCAACCTACGGAATTAGACATGAAGGCTGTTTTTCAATTTATTTAATTTTAATAAATACATTAAGTCCTGTAGAGCAGCACATTTGACAGTCTCTAAAAGAGACTTTGCTACATTCAACATTACAGAATTTAAATACTGCTGTTATAATTATAACTGTCTGGATTGTACGAATAATTCGTACAAAACTTCCTGACCTATTACCTTCTTTTGCACTAATAACACACAAATTGGCAGAAACTGTAAAATAAACTGTGCTCAGCATAACTCTTTTGGTAAGAGTCATACTTACAGAGATAGAAGCAGTAGAATCCAACTTGTATTTAGCCGCAATACCAAAGCGAGTGCTGTTGCTACCTGCTGTCCAAGCCAGGTTTACAGCAGTTTCAAGATTGTCACTCACTTTCTGGTAAATTGACCCACCAAATTCTGAACCATCATTGCTGCACAAAGTAAAGAAAAAGTTAGTTTCCTGTATTTAAATAACACCAACATTTTTCTAATTTTTTTTAACTATGTCAAATTTTTCTTCAAATGAGGATTCCAAAAGTTTGAGTTGTTTCACATTTTTTCGACAGGAGAAGGGGAGATGAATAAAGGCTTCAGGGCAAAATTAAAATGCAATCAAGCCATGGGGGGGCGGGGAGGGGGGAGTAGTATTTCAGAGTGCTACAAGCACATTCTCACACTAATGTTGCACTAAGTACTTGAATGTAATTCCAGATCACATCCTTACAAAACTAGAAGATAAATGTTAATAGTTAGGGAATGGGCATTCTCAATTCTATGATTATTGAATACATGTGATACTCCTAAAGAATTAGATGACCTTTTTAAAAACTGTCACAGTGTTTGACATTAGTGAACTGAAAAGGAATTCTTACTATAAAATGTTTTATAGCTTCCTCTTATATCCCTCAACTTCCACAAACCCAGACACAATCCCTATCCTCCCCCTCCAAAAGGGTAAACTTCTACCTCAGAAACCAAGTTAGTTATTTCTGAACTAAATGCACTAGAACAATGCCAATTTTTATTAATTTAAATTGAAAACACCATTTTCTTCAGTAGGTTTTGATCAGCGTGCTCTGAAGAACATTTAAGATCTAAAGGCAGCAACTCTGAAGTTCATAAACAAGGTATCTTACACTTGTTTAGTTACACTCTAAGTGTTTCATGCACTCTTCATCCAGACAGGCAAGAAGATGAACCTACTCAAGAAGTCCAAAAGCAAAGCTCTAGTATTGCTCCAGAGACTACTACTGGCGTACTTAACCAGTGCTATGGTAATTACTGCCCTTAAATTATAGTCAGATGCAATTCAACGTAATGGGAAAGCTGGAAAAAGCATTATCATCAGCTCTGCTTAACTGAACTACTGAACTTCTAATTTGGATGTACTTCAGTATTTGGTTAAGTTGTAGAATATATTATGCTGTTAGCACTAACAAGCCACTGGTATTTACCGTTTTGAAAAAGAGAGATACAAAGTAACATTTATCATTTACTTCTTGTTTCCTATTGAAAAATGCACTCCACAGCCTTGCAAGCATTTGTATTCTGACTAGAAGAAAAGGTAGAGAAAACTTGCTTCTGTAAATCTCAACACAATTTTCAGTACTTACACATTAGTGTGCAGTTGGAAGTCTCCAGTCTTGTAACCCACAGAGAAGTTATTTCTTGTCAATTTTGATTTGGCACTATCAAAAGTCATCTGATAACCAGCAAGCCAGCCTTCATAACCGAAGACAGCTGAACCATGGATTGCAGGTCCAGCAAAATCAAAGTCAACATCACAGCCTAGGTTTAGGCACTCACGTTTATAAGCTGACTTAATTTTACCACTTTTCTTTCTGAAACAGAAAAACAGTTATCTTGAAACAAGGCAATGAACTGCTAAATTTGAGCAATATGACTCTACATGATGTATCTAAATGCCATGCACATGCATACCCTCCAAAGCACAGGGCATTTTGTCATGAATGCAGAGGCATTTTCATGACTCCTGCAATCTTTCAAGTAATTCCATCCCAGAAAATAAGCAAATAGGGCTGTTGTGAAATGTCCAATACTAACCCTGTAGAATAAGATGGGACGCTAAAGAGTAGAAGCCTTTAGCACTGGGATTTGCTAAATCAATAGCAAACCATACAAAGATCTCTGTCAATACAACAGACCAGATGAACATTTACTGACCATGGGTGTTACCACCCTAAATAAGGTAAAAAGGTTAACAATTCTTACCCTGTATTTGGTGAGAAAGTTGTATCAAATGTCAACTTCAAACCTTTGGCAATCTAATTGAAGAGGAAGAAGATAAGGTAAAGCTATAAATTCAGTTCTGCTAGTTAGGTAAAACAAATAAACACTATCATTATCTGAGAGTATCTATATCCTAATCTATTTATTACCTGATCTTCAATTGCAATTTCTGTTCCCAGAGTGTTATCTGTGTTCCATTTTTCTGTGAAAGTCAGCCCATACTCAGCCCACTTGTATTTGGTCTCCAAGCTTCCATTCACTTTTCCAGTGTCTGTGTTCGATGAACCAGATGTTGTGAATTCCTAAAAAGGACAGCGTCCAGATTATACAGAAGATATACGTGATCCTGAAAGTATTACACAGTGCCAAAAGAGAGAAGACTTTTCTTCAGCAAACACTAAGACCTTGTTATTCTATGCTACAAGTTTAACAACGTTAGACAACTCATAGGGAGAGAAGGGCGAACAACACACACAAGAACTAGACAATTCACGCCCACATGGAGGCCTCCCCCCACATCCCATCTCAACTGCAGTGTTTCTGCCACTATTACAAAACGTACAGGTTTGCAACGTAACTTAGAAGCAAGATAATACCATAAGTATTCTCCCTAAAAGCAGAAATAAGTTCTTGAAATATAAGGTTAAGTCCCATACTCCTAATGAGCAAATCAAGAATCAAAGACCCAAGAACGCTATAAGGCACATAATGCAACTCCAGTAAAATTCCTTAAGGATCATATATGTACTTTCATTATTCCAGTCAACCACCTCCAAAGATACATTATGTACAGCTGTAAAATGTCATAGAATGCCATCATTTTTCATATTGGGGGTGGGGTGGGTGGTGGTTTGGTTTTTTGTTTGGTTTGGAGGTTTTGCTGCTTCTTAAGAGAGTTCTCCGTCTAACCAATGCACCAGCCTTTCACACAAGCCATAGGCACGTGTTTTTACTGACATCTATAAAATTCCTATCCCCTTGAGACTTTGGTTTAATGATACCCTGGAAGAACATTCATGTTTGAATTGTGAGCTAAGGCAACAGTCTGATTCTATGCTTCTGGTAGAGTCTTACTTGGAAGTCTTGAAAGTATTTACAAGTTGGCAATATCACTCACATCTCCTTACTAAACTAAGTAGTACCTGATGTCTCTCACTATTTGGAGTCTCACAAAGAACGGAATGAGTAATTTCTGTGTACCACTATTGAGAAACTAAAGGCAATACCTAGTAAAAGTCTGGTTTGCAAATACATGTTAAGGAGCTCTTTCCACTGTAATACTATTGCCCTCATGGTTTAAAAAGTTTATTATTTCAACTTTTTAAAACATATAAATCAAAGTTTTGATCTTTGACTTCCTCCATGCACAGTATTATTTTCAAATAGAGTCCTCAGACTCACCCCAGAAGGAAACATGGATTTGAAATCACAAGTCCTTAAGCATTCGTATTCTCACAGCTCAAGACCTCCTACACATCGCAAGAGAACATAAGACTGTTCTTTAATGGTGGCTGATCAAATTTAACTACGGCCAAGACATTTACTTGAATTATGTTAGCGAACCACAAAACCATTCACATAGTTGCATAATTCTAGTAAGGTCTATTTCTTGGCAAGTGACAGGGACTACACAACTTCAAGTGCAAATACCTTCAGCTTTAACTTCATGCTTTGTGCTATTGCTACTGCACAGGGTATATGTGACTGCAACCATTGTCGTAACAGCTTCAGGGGCAGCATTATTACATTATATCTTATCTCTGCTTTCAAACATCTGCAGTACATACATGTCAGCACTTTCTCCTCCTGGGAGGGATGGCTTATAACTAATATGGGATTCACATGACGGCGTGGATTTTTCAGAGAGTTTTACCAGTATTACTGGTATTCCTCGAAAGAAAAAAGCTACAATAAGAACAACTACATCTATTAATAGGGCTCCTGCAAACTGTGCTTCAGTTGGGATACAAACTTCTAGAACAAACACAGCCCACACACCTTGTTTCTAACAGCCAGTTACACTGTTAAAGCTTCCAGTTATGAAAAAAAAAAAACCAAACCTATCTCCGTATCTTGCAAAGTCTGCTCTAGAAAGTTACAGTAGGCACTGCTTGCGTGATCAAGACATCTTGCATGGAATGTTACTGCAACACTTCAATACCTTTAAAGAGGAGCCAAAGATTCAACATGCTAATTCACTGTCAGCTACTTCACACAAGCATTAAGATGCCAGACATTTCCACCAAATACAAATAGTATCACAAAGTACTTTAGAAATTAATTGTGTACTATGATTGATATATAAAAGTACTTCAAAAACGTCAGCTATTTGTTCACCTTCAGGCATAAGACGATGCACAACTAATAAACCTTTTTATTTTACAAAGATTACTAAACAGTGTAATACCCTTGTTACATTCAGAATAAAGTCAGATCTTCTGAAATTATTTTACACCAAAAGTTTATCATTCATATAACCTATAAACTACTTAGCAGCATCTGGAAGGTGTCCTTTCTAATTAAATATCAGAAGATATCCAGAAAAAAACATAATGAGTAAAAGGTACTTAAACTCACCACTCCACTTGCAGATTTTGTTTTCACATCCAGTTTCACCAACCCAAAACCTTAACAAACAGAAGTCAAAGTTACACCAGTAGGCTTTAACTAAGACCACGCACATTCTCCAAGCTAGTTTTCCAAGCAGCCTTAGCAGTGCGCCACGTACATACATATATAAAATCAACCACAGACTGACTTGAGCAACACTTAAATTTTAGATGCCCCAGCGGGTAGAGGAGGCCACTCTCGAAGAAGCCAGGAGTTCTGTTCTGTCATCACCACACAGAAAGTGGGGAGCAGCCTCTTTGAACTTTTAACTACCAAACACTGACTTCCAAGAGTAAATTTAGTGACAGACAAAAACCATTCTTTTCTGTTCCCATGATTGACTTTGTCATCAATGCCACTTGAAGAGCTATCCCAATGCATAAAATTCATCTCTCGGCACCAAGAAGAAATATCTCGAAGTAAAAAAAAGGTAAGAGTGAAGTCACTGGAAAATACATAGCCATTGGAACTGTAATACAAGTAGGTTTTAAAGGAGCGTCAATTCACATTTTTACCCTTAGAGCTGAGCAACAGCCTTGGTGAAAAAGCCCCCACATGCATTCCCAAAGACCAGAAAGAAAGAGCACTGTAACAAAGCAGAATTTAACTATGCAACTGCCTGGTATTAAAGCATTTTAAAATGTTGAACAATCCTTTATCCCGCTAGCTGTTCCTCTTTGTGTTCCAAAAAAGGCTGTAATGTTACAGTGGTATATATCCCTTTCTGTATCAACAAATGTGGCATAGACAGACTGGCAAACAAAGTGTACTAAGTTAAATTACACTTGATGCTTACGTTCTTGCATACTTGTACACCTCAGACATTTACGTGGCTAAAGCAGTAAGATTTAAGAGACTTCACATCAAAACAGCCCACAGAAAGCCTCCAATGATCTGTTAGTTGACGGTAACAATATAAAAACAACACACCTTCCCCCTCCCCAGAAACAGAGGCATTTGAGCATTCAATTTTATATAGAGGCTTAAAAAGGCAATTGATTGCTGCACCACAATCACAATGGTTTATAGAAGGTACTATTCTTACCATATCCTTTATTGAAGATATCTCTGGCAGATTTGCCAAGGTCTACGTATGATGGAGGAATCGCCATTGGAGCTGAAAGGTAACAGGCTAATTAATAGTGAACCTTTCACCACTGCACACACACAAAAAAACACTAACACAACTCTTTAAAGATATTCTTTAAGGCAGATTTATATATGAAGGCAGTTAACAGACAGATGGCTCAAACAATTACAGTATTCTGTGAAACACCTACAGATTTTCAATGATGGTCACAGTGAACACTGACTATTTTCTTGGCTTCAGTAATCTCCTTGTAGAGAACAGGCATTACAAGACCACCCAGTTCTTAATTTTTCACATAGATTTCTCCATACATCTTTAATTACCAAAACCCAACTAACAGCTCACATTTCTAGAGCTGGCAAAAAACAGAGAACTGGAAATTTGAAAAACTACAATGCAGCCAGTTATATCCTGAAGTTCCACAAAGTCAAATTTGACAGATGATTAAGAAAATTACCTGAAAGGATGTATGAGATTTTATTTTCAAAATGTAAAAATAGTGCATATCTGTTTTGCAACATCATTTGCCTCGTATTTTAAATGGTAGACATACAATTTTAAAAGGAACATCTAATGCCGTTAACTAGCAATCAATCTGATGAAGTTTTTTTCCCCTCGATAACATATAAGAGTTTGAGGGGTTGTCTTGTTAGTCTAAAACAAACACGTAGTAGTCAGTGAGAAAAGCTCTCTTTAAAAAGTCCCTTTCTCAGACGGGGAGCCTCTGGCAATCTCACTGTTAAAGAACCTGTCATTCAAGACTAGCTGTGACCCAGCCTCCCTGGCCCAATGAAGAGATACCAGCCTAAGGTCTCACAGAGGCCTGTATGGTTCTCCTCCCTATCTACAACCTATCCTAGTGTAGAGATACACTCTATCCACAGCCTCCTTCAGCGACTGTTTCCCATGATTTCAATAGATAGCAAAAGGCCACTGTTACAGAGGCACCGTATTTTAAAGTTTTACAATACAGAAAACAGAGCATATTTCAAGAGTAAACTTCTCCCATGCTGTGAAAGGGGAAATGGGGGGGGCAAAACTAACTAACTAAGCACAATAAAAAGGTTAAACACAAGCAAACAGAAATATTCTCTTATCTTTTCAAACTGATTGGTCGCATTTGTTTTGCACAGAAAGTCAGCTGCTTAACATAAGTGACTGCTTACATTGCTCCTGTGTGCTGGGTTTTTGTTGTTTGGGTGGTGGGTTTTTTTTCTGAAGTAAAAGGAAAAAATATCTTCAGAACCTCAAAAATAACAAGGACGGTACTCTCACATTATCTTTCAATTGAAAGCAGAAAATATTGCTTTCATTTTTATATAATACCTTTAACCAATATTTAAATTTTCGACACCTGGCTATAGAACTGCTCATCTTCTGCAGATCTCTGCAAGATCTGTATTCAATAATACAGGATTCAAGAGAAGGTGGTGTCGTCCCCCCCAAAAAAAAAAGTTTATTTCCATCTTTTCATGGCCTTACCTACATAAAGGGAAAACTTTCCTGGAACACCTGATTCAGAATAATTTCCTCTAGGGCACCAATCCACTAAACACACTGTTGTTTCAGAGTAATATCCACATTAAAAAAAAAAAAACTCACACCAAAACCTGATTACACCTACCATATATAGCCTAATTGTATGAACTGCTACTATTTAAAAAAAAAAATACTTTAGCAAGCAACTGTAACGCACAAGACTGTTTCTCATCTTTCTACAATTTCTCATGCAGTTCTCCAGAGTACCTTACTTCACCACCCTAAGTCATAAGAAAACTTCAATCTCCTCTGAGCAAGAACATTTACATTCATAATTTAAATAAAAATAAAGAACCCCACACCCTTATTTAGTAAGGGGGTTCTAAACTCTACAACCAGATCACTATAGCAAGACATCCACTGCTTGCTCAAGGATATTAAACAATTCTGGTTTTCCATAAAGTTAAAGTAAACTGCCTCTTAACAAAAAACAAACAAAAAAGACATGAAAATTACTTAGAGCATTTCAAGTTTAAAAAGGCTTAGCCCAAGTTCAAGTCCATAACAAATAACATAAGTCTTGAGAAAAGAAAATTCTGTAACAGAACAGATACTAACCTTGGTGACATCAAATGGTTCCTATTATTTATTCAATAAAGAGAAGCATGTATTGGACCAAATTACACGACAGTGTGGGAAGGCTTCTAAATTTCTGCTGTACAGCAATTGTACAACTCATTAGCAGTTTAAAATCAGTTAGAGAAGGTTTAGCTACGTATTTTTCCTCTAATGGATAGGTTTAACTTCTAACTAGCATCTTCAGAAGAATAATTATTTCTAAAGTTTTATACTAGCCTTTAGCACAGACATGCTTTTACAGTGTAATAAACGAGCTTTTAGATTTTGTTTTAAATGCTTCCAATCTGACTAGACAACCATTACAAACAAGAGATTTATGCTAAAGAGTAATGTCCTGAGAAGTTAACAAACTGGTATCTGTGCCTAAATTCAAAGGATTACTTTTGTAAGAGGATGTTGCTGTTTTATCTGGCCTAGTTAAGCATCCTTCCCATTGCAAGGAAACCAACCAGTACTTGTGAGACATTCCAGCCTACAGATGTAAGCTTTGTGATAAAAAGTTAAAACAAGGTACAACTGTCACACTACTGTTCTAATTCTACACTAACCGGGATGGATGAGGACCTAAGGGGAAACCAAGAGTTAATTTTGGGTATACTAAATACCGGGTAAGTCAGTGCCATCATCAGAATGCTCATTAAATGAAAACAGGGCCCCAAAAAATGATTCCTGTGTCCTCCAATGTTTGCAAGTTAGCTAGGTTTGCAAATTCTTATAATCAGAAGTAATTTTCTTCAACCTTATTTTGAAGTGTCCTTCCCTTAAAAACTACTACTGAGAAGTGCCTAAATTATGAGTACCATTTAACAAGAGGTTTGTTGTGAAAGCAACGATCAGTTAATCTTATTCCTCATTAAAAAAACACAGTCTACTTGAATCAAGAGGGAGCTCTATCCGATCATTGTTTAATGTCACCCTAAAAAAAAAATTAATTAATCTGTTACTCCAGAGCCACAAACATGCTTTCTTCTTCTGTAAAAAGAAAAAAAATAATCCCAAGAACAGGAAAACGTGTTAACGTTATCAGAATTATTACATCACACTTTTCCTTCGAGGTAATATTTCAAAACTCTCTCACAACCTATAATTAAAGGAATGCCAAGGACTTCTGTACAGATTTCTAACAATTTTAAGATTTTGGGACATTGAAGATCAGGCTGGAAGCCAAATCAGGCTATAATAATTAAAAAAAACCCCAAAACTTAAGTACTCATGCAATTAAAAAAATAGCAATAACTACACTGAAATTGTATTCCAGTAGCTGAAATAGCAATAAATAAATTTATATTATTCAAAAAAATACTTTGTTAAAATACAGTGGACACACCACTGACCTTTAGGGCTTATACTAAAAGCTTAAAAAAAATTAAATAAGTAAGCAGAGCACCTCGTTACCCTTGCTCCAGCTCTCTCCCTACTTAGACCGCGGGGCTGGCCACGCTAGCCTAGCA
>NW_009649180.1:1813424-1847516 GCF_000708025.1 Charadrius vociferus
GGGCCGCCCGGCGGAGGAGGGCGGTAGCGGCCGTGCCCGGCGTTCCGCGGGGCGGGAGGGTGAAGCCTGCTGAGGGGCCGCGGAGGCCTTGGGGGTCCATTCTTCTGAGGGAGCGGAGCTGGGCAGTGACAGAAAGGGCCAGGGGAGCTCAGCGCCGCCCGGGGTGAGGGCGGTGGGGCAGAGGGCGCCACAGGTACCGGCTCCGCAGCGGCCCGGTGGCGGCCACGCCCAAGGAGCGCTTCTCCTGAGGAGAGTTAAGTATAGAGACGTCTTTCCCTGCGTTGGGATGGGAGGCCGAAGTGCGGCTCTGGGCAGTGCTCACGCGAGGATCCGTGCTCAGGGCTACTGCCCTTCCCGAGAAACTGCTCATCTTCCTGCCGGTGCCCACCTGCCTCCAGCCACCGACTTGTGAAGTCTCCCACCTAGGGACAGCCACGGAGACCAGCTCTGCAGCCAGCTACGGTGGCTCCGCTGGCGTTTGCCCAGAGAGCATGTGTCCAAGGTTGTCCTTGCCCCTCAGGGCCCCCAAGGTCCCTTTCCCACAACCACCAGCCCTTGCGGAGCACTGGAGTGGTGGCATGCTGCCCGGCATCCCTCCACAGGGGTGCTCACCTTCGCTCTCACGCTTCCCACAACTCTTTGAAACTCTGAACACGTTACACACCTAACAAACACTCCTGTTGCTGCCCCAAAACCTACAGACATACAGCAACATCCAGTAACGCAGCTGTCCCATAGCTGATCTGGCAGGTCGTACTCTGCCTAACGAGGTTTGCTACCTGTCAGTCTCCAGTCGCCTAAGCTTCATGCACCAGAAGACCCACACACACACCCCGCAGCAGAAGACAGCATATCTCAGGGTAAAAGAAGCAATAACCCTCAGAAAGCTTTCTTAAGTAGTGCTGTCCTGATCATAAATAGGACCTCTTGGAGAAAACAGCCAAAACGAGTGTTGTGCAGCAGTCACTGCACAGCTCTGCAGCAGGAAGCACTGAGTCATCGGTGCAGCCCATCGCTAGGCCGAGCAACTGCAGGGGAGGCATTTCTGGAACTCATAGTTCTCCCCTGCTCACTTGGAGGAATTTTGATCATGTCATAATCAAGAAAGTAAAAATTATTTACAAATACAAATTGCATTCGCACAGTATGGAATATATATATTATCATCCAACGCTACCAATTTGCCAGAACATGTGGTAAAACAGTAATTTTCCAGGTTATTAAAAAGACAGCAGATTAGCAGCAAGGCCCAACATAACGTCAGTCAGCACCTGCTAGTTATATCAAAAGATAAGCAACTGATTAATTTTTTTTTCTTTTTTACGTCCACTGTTTTCACATCAGAAGACCCAACAGGTTAGTATGTTTCGTTTTGATATTTTTAAGTAAGACAGCTTGGCATTCCACAGAGGGATATGTATTGATGAATTAAGAAAGAAAACTAGATGCCAAGGGAATAAATAGCAGTAGGAAAAGAGAACTAGTGCATCTTATTGTGCACAGGAACATACGTTAGGAATAAATAGAGGTCTGATTAAGTAAAAATAGATTGTGGCTTAAGTTGTTCATTATTTAAAGATGTGCATTCATTATTCATACCCATAGTATAAATCCATTCTGAATGAAAGTTCAGTTACTTACATGAGACATCAGCTTTTTGCCTTTTTTTATTAAAAAAAAAATTAATATTTTTGTCATGGTTCAGCTTTATTTTTAGCAATCCAGGGAAGTAATTACTGCCCCACCCTGATCAAGACAAGCAATGAATCACTTGCTTTGTGAGACAAAGCAGAGGCATAATCAGAGACAGACAACAGCACACAAACTCCTCTGCATTGACGTTCTGGGCTTCTGTAGCCACAGCCTCTGCCTGCAGCGTTTGTCACACTCACTCTCCCCATTCCTCACTCATGCAGCCATGCCTTATTTCTCACAGCACATTTGCTAAAGCTCAGAGCGCCAGGAAAGGCACGCCTTCGGGCCTGCAACAGCAAGCCATTAAATTATTCTGGACCTTTCTTCACAGCGCTCTCCTCATACCATTCAGTGCACACATCTCCTGTGCAGGTGCACTCACTCGAAATGAGCTGGTTTTCCATTGAAACTAAGCGGCTCTCGGGTTTTTGTGCCACTTGCAGTTGAACTATTACCAATTCGTATGAACACAGCCATGCGTATGCATAACCGACATCACTGAGTCATGTGTTTTACTGGTGCCACTTGGGGGGAAAAAAAACAAAACACACCACACACCACTACATATGTTTACTACAAAAACATGCCATTTGAACACAAGCTCTGCTAATCTCTCCATGTATTATAATTACAATTACTTAAGTAATGTAGGTGACCAACAAAAAGAGCAAGTGGCTACACCACATATTAGTGTCCATCAAACAGCTTAGATAAGTTTACATTCACTTCTAACACAAGCCTGAAGTCATTGTTCACTCTCTCCTCCAGATGCAGACCTTCAAGTTGAAGGCTTGGTGGAGGAAAAATCTTAGCAGAAGTCGAGCAATGAACAACTAAGTAAATTAGGACTCCTCGTTCTGCAACACATTGACTTAAGGGATATAGCAGAGATTATGGAAGTACAACCAGCAGGGAAAGGGTGGAAAATAGTTGAAGCCAGCAGGAAACAAGTTCAGAACAAGGAAAGCTATGATGTTTTTCCACCAAAGGATTGCCATTCAGTGGAATTACCTGTCACAAGAAGCTAAATGTTTATGTGGGCTTCAGGGGAAACTAGACAGGTTTGTGGAAGAGAAATCCAGTGAGGTTTACTAATTACTAATCCATTCAACCATTACACACGGCTGTATGGCCTCTTTGGAGTCAGAAAATCCCTGAGCTGCAAATGGAGATATCATTTCATTTAAGCTTATCTTGTTCTTGCACTTTTTTTTTTTACTTTTTTTTTTTTTTTTTTTAGGCACATGTTGCCTAAATTATTGCTTAATTTACCATCTCAGAGGCAGGAATATTAGGCTAGCTACACCTTTTGTTTGATACCACACAACTGCCCTTATGCAAACCAGGCATCTGGAAGCCCTAAGAGGGTAACAAGAAGAGGCCCATACTGCCAGGAACATTTAGACTGACAGACTCAATGCCTCTTAATTTTTTTTCCCAAGCAGTTTTAAGTAGCCACCTCTCAATTTAGCTTAAAGAATTAGGAGGAAGTTTAACTTAAACCAGATTCTAAGATACACTTAAAACAACAGATCCACACAGAAGCCAACACATTTAAATCATCTGATACAGATACATATGCAGATAATCCGTTCGCTCAGAGAAACACCAGTAAACATTAACCTGCAATTTTAGAGCTGGAAAGGCAAACAGAAAGCAAATTTGAGAAAACCAACAAAGGAACCAACTTGTTTGCAGTCCCTGCTAAGGCTAGTGGAGGCACAGAGCACCTTCCAGCTACATAGCTAAGGAGAGCTGATTGCCCATAGCTCTACAGCCAAAGCAAACTAAAAATACAGCCCTTGTTGTTAGGGCCTGTGGAGACACTGCACACTCTTCTAGCACATGTTCAATGCTAAAGCACCCTATTCCCAAATAAACAGTACGAGAGATGTGGAAAAGGTTTTGCTAAAGAGCAAGGAGAAACTGAAATGAAAACCACCCCACACAGAAGAGCCTGTACTTATTCCTTCTTCTGGAATTGTCTTTGGTTGATCATAAATTCTTTTCCTTTATTTTTCTTTCTGTTGCAGTTTCCACTGCCTTGGGACCTTTTTTTTTATTCTTAAGTACATCAAGGAATAAGCAACTTTTTAACAAAGTGAACCACTACCTAATAGATCTACAAACTATCAGTTTTCCTGACACCCTGAAATATGTAAATTAATAGGCTTCATTCCACAGAGGAGATACCTCCTGGGAAGGGAGGGGCAATCAAGTAATCAAATGCTGATTGGTAAGCAAAACACAACCATTAATGCAGAACTCACTGAGAAACTCAAAGAGGTATGCCCAGTGTTCCTAAATCACTTACATGGAGCAATAGGTTTGAGTGATTGGTGCAACAATTCTCACCTGAAGTAAACATGAGAACGACCACTCATTTCTGCTGTACTGTTGACATTTCTGCTCATGGTGCACACTGCAGCAGTTACTGTGTCATACGCATGCATGGCACTTAGTTTTAGAGGTTACACATGTTTCAATCATCTCAAGTTTTTCAGAAGTTGTTGAATGAGGATTACATGCCTCAGAAAACTCAGTGCATTTTACATCAAAGAAATTACATTGCAGAGTGACAGACCTCCAAGACTTTACTTGCTTAGCTGAAAACAATTTGGTTGCCTCCATGAAACTGATTGCTTCTCTCATTGTAAAGCTTGACCCAGTGAGGGACACAGGCGCACAAGATGCTGAGCGATGTTTTTATGGTCTTGTCTCTTGCTGAAGCCACTGCAGGGTTAAGCCTAAATTCTGTAATTAACACTGTGAAAGGGACAGGGGGAATAAAGCAAAGCTGAGCCTTGGTGGAGGGGAGGAGGAACACCTGGAGGGCTGTGCCCAAGTTATAGCAAGTTATGTACTGTGTTCAGAAGTGCTAACAGGGGGCTTGGGGAGGGGGAATGGACAACAGTTTGCCCCCAAGCAAATCCTTCCCTGAGAAAAAATGTGCTTCCTTGGCATCACAACCCTTTACATTATTTATAGGGTGTCCTTATTATGCTCAGAGTATTCTGATGGTGATCTTTATTGTAAACTGCTCTGGATGTGCAGCTCCACACCTGAAAGCATCTCTACATTGACAGCACATGTTGTTGGCCATTTGAATTTTGAGGGACTAAGTTTTGGTCTTCAACAAATAAACAATGCAAAAATCTTAATAATATTTGCTGTCATTCCAATCTGTTCTTCAATCAATTTCTCCCTGCAGCTAAGTCTTCCTTAAGGTCATCTCTCTTTCTAGAGTGCCTGTTTGTAGCGGGCTTTACAAAGATAGCGAGTGATGGGAGGCCATTTGCAGTAGTCAAGCTGCAGGGGTTTCAGGCTGCTGAAACCTGAGCTCCTGCCCCAAATGGCCTCGGACTTCGAGGAAGCTGCAGCCAGGGAAAGGCTGGCTGCGGTCTGACACGGGTGCATGCCTTGGCTCCTGGAGGCCAAATGCCACCAGTCCCTCTGGGGACATACGGCAGGTCAATTTGGGGTAGGGCCACGCTGTGGGACATGCCACTTTAAACAAGTGGAAAACAGCAGGTTTCTGGAAGCAGATGTGTTAAGGGTAGGTCGGTGGTGCTGAGCGACGGGACGAGGCTGAGCTGGTCAGCAGGGACCCGCGCCATGCTGTGGTGGTCACTTTGTGGTTCTGCGCGCGGCATTCGGCTGCAGTGGGTGGATGCAATGCCGATGACTGCTGAGCAAGCTCAGGATCAGCCATTGCCCACCCTACAAGAGCCTCGGGTGGCCTCAGTTTTATCCTATAGGCACATAGGAATAAAGTGGCTGCCGTACACGTTCTCTCTGTTCTTCGGCCTCAGCAGTCAAGACACTTCCCTGAACACCGAATTCCCTGGCTGCTGCCTTTCAGGAGCACAGGCAGTGGAGGGCAGGCTTGCCCAGCCGGCTGGGCATGGCCGGGTCGGGTTGTGGGAGAGAAACTGAGCTACAGATGCTGAGATAGAGCCCAGAGTTTCACAAAAGGAGAAGGGGGGAAAATAAGAGGGAGGTTTTTTTCTGCCACTGTTTGTAAAAGCAAACTGATGTCCTGTATTATGCCAAGTGCTCGTCGGTACCTCCCGCACCATCCGGTAGCACATCCCATGGGGAAACAGGCAACACAGGCAGAGTTGACCTAAAACCGATTCATCTGTGAACAGCTAGAGTTTCACCAGAGCAATCTGACACAGCTGGTTATCTGGGAGGAGAGGCTTATCTTGATGATAGGACAAACCTGTTATAAAACCTACAAGTAGTGATTTATCTACAGATCTATTTTGACAGCTCTCATGCTAACAAATACAAAAGTAGTGAATGAATTACTTTTTCCACCTGCGTGATTTCCTTGGAAAACTGTGTAGACCACACCCTCACGTGGCATGGGCATGTGCCAAATGAACGCATGTGAATTCCCCCGTCCTTCAAGGGTTTGCATTTTCATCTGAATACAAGATATCTACTGTCTCTCCATGGCAGATTTTTCCTCTTTCACAGAAATTTGACTATGTATATGTACGATCATGTTCTAGTTAGTTGTCAGGTGCTCAGTGCAGGTCTCAGTGCAGCAGAGCTGATGATAGTGATTGTTATAATTAGGTTTGCCTAATGATTCCCAGTAAAATGTCATATTTTAGTAATATATGGTTTCACTAACTCCTTTTTATTTATTCAGAGTGGAGGTTCTAGTCCAGAAATCTGTGTTAGCCTAAATGTTTTTTCAAAGTTTTTGATTCAAATGTTCAGTGCTTTATAAGGGAAAAATGCTGTTCACTCAATTGAAATAGTTCTTATAACGGTTTAATTGAGAAGGCTCTGTGCTTTTCATGTTGAAATAGGTATTTCAGACTTCACATGGAATGACTGCCCTTTTGCTGTCTAGTAAAACTCACACATTCAATCTATAAACTTTGGAAAGATCTCCCATGGTACGATTTGACAATTGATTTCTCCAAAGGGTGTATTATTGATGGAGCATGCTTAATCTCTGCACTTAATGTAATTGGTCTAAACCACCTCCCAGGAGCAACTGTGCATACTTCATCCCACAGCTGAACAAGTAGAATGAGATTTCTTCTATGGCTGTAACTCTATTGTAAACCTGGCTGTGATTCTGAGTAGAAAGATGAGAACCCCAAATGCCTCCTATGCAGAGGAACAAAGACTAGAAAAGGGTATAGAAACAAGCCAGAGAGAGAGCAAGGGCAAGACGGGAGTGCAGGTAAACACTATCGCAAGGGGATAATGAAAATCTGACAGGAACAAGGGCAAAGGTGTCTGTTGACAAGAATGAAGAAGTTGGGGGTTTATTCCAGATTTACCTGCAGCAAATAATTTTATTTTTATTTAAGACTCTTTGCCCTTCTGCAAAAAGGCAGTAATGATTTTGACCTCTTTTGTAAAGCCCGGCACAAAGTGAATGTTGAAAAAAAAATTGTCCTGCTTTCCAGCCGTTACATAACTACAACTTTCTTTTTGATGTCACATTGAAATACTTGCACAAACTAACAGAGCAGGTAATAGAAAGATAGGTAAGATATTGCTTAAAAGCCTACACAAACAAATATCCTCCACATTTAAGGGTGACAAGACAGGTACAATAAATGTGGCCTATCACAATCTAAAGAGGCAATATTACTTGTATACTACCAAACCACCAGGAGAAAGCATGCAGTATTCGAAATGAAACCAAGCAACTTCTTAGCTGTTCCCTTTTTTCTTCCTGTTTGGAAGGAAAATGTGCCTAGGCATACCTATTTCACACCCCAAGAACACATTCACCACATTCTTAGAATTCAGGCATTTAAAAAATTTCTCCTACACTATGGTTTATAGAGACATTTGTCTGCCACTGCGGCATATTTGTTTTAAAATGCATCCCCGGTGTTTATAACACAAATGCTGAGCAATTTGTAGAATAATGAAGTGTTAACAGAAATTTGAGCTCATCATCCAAGGCTTCAAGCATAGCAGAGGATGGACATACAGACACGGTGCTCTACTAGAACCAGAAGAAGTTCCATCACTCTGAGCTGGGAGTAGAGAGAAACCCCAGTGTTCCTGTGGTGGTCACCTAACATGGATAAACTGGACAGTCATAAGCACACCCTGCATGAAGGCTGATCCTTTGATCCTCTCACTGTCCCTCCTCATTTTCACTGCAGATTCGATTATAGTAAAACAATAAATCAAACAATAGTAACACCAAAATAGAGGACCCCCTCTTTTACACCTGGTGCTTTGGTTGAAATTTGCACATGACTACTTTGGGTTAAATATTCACAAGCATAAAGTGAAAATGGAAATTTACGCAGTGTATGCTACATGTAGGCTTTGCCCAAGCACCCAGAAAAAGCAATTTTATCGTATGAGTGGCTATGATCAAAGAACATAAAGCTTAGTACACTGTAAGGTTAAAAAAGTGCCAATTTTGCAAATTTGTATTTTCACGGAGGAACAGGAAGAAATACTTTTTATATGGGTGTCTGTATACAAATGTGTTTTCAAAACTAGCCTAGACAGTATACATTGACTGAGCGAAAATATCAAAAACGATTCTAATGACCACAATGTTATCGCCGATGTGGTCTGGGAGGCTAAACCGGCATTAACTTTGTTTCAAAAAATTATCTTGCAGAAACCACATCACATGTGATGTAAAACAAAGTACAAGAAGTCACAGCTAAAAATGACTGTCTTTCAGATACACTGTAATGCAGAGACTTGAAAAGCCTGTGCAGGGCAAAACGGGTGGTGTGTGTTTGCAGATGGGCTCACAGGTGCAGGTGGTGCAAAAAATTCAGTGTCACTCCCTTCATCGGTGTCAGTCACAGCTGGAAGCAAAGATAAATCTTTAGAACAAAGACCTGCAAGTAATGACCCACAAAATACTTATTTATAAGAAATAAGGTCACTGAGAACTAGCAACCAGACAGACCTCCATCACTTGATGGGTATTCACAGCAGGATGCAGGCCAACAGTTCAATTAGCCCAGAAACAAATTAAAGAAGATATAAACATTAAGAGGCTAGCTAGGACATATACAGAAATAGCAGGTGGTTCATTGATCATAAGGAGTGAGCACAAGGAAGGAGTCCTTTCAGAGCGAGAAGTGAGCCTTTGCTCAGCTTTTGTCATGGAAAGATAAGTTTTCTAGAAGGATATTTTCAGACCCAGGCGGAAAATCTCCAGGCTTCCACATAACTCATGTGATTCAAGCAGAAAATATAACCTTAGGAAATATAATATAACATAGAACTACAATTCGATTCAATATATTTTAATACACATTTAAATTCCACATTTCCAGCTGCATTTTGATTAAAATTTAGGTACACAATATATATTTTAAGTTTATGCATATAGTAAAAAAAATTGTCTTGAAACAAGTTGAATATTTTTACTGACATAACTTCCCACATTTTTGGAAATTATTGGAACACATTTTAAACCATGCTGGTTTGTACTGGTTGTCTACAAATGCATTGTAAAGGTGAACGTCAACAGCTTAGTAATGCTTCCTAAGCGGCACTGAAGTTGGAGTATCAGTCCTGCACTACGGCCCCGGTTCTCCTTCACAGAGGACTAAAAGGAATCCACCCACTTTTGTCTGACAGGACGCATGAAACTGAGAAGTAGGAATGTTTTTGATGCTTCAGTTACTGGATATCTGACTTTGTGCATTTTGGAAGTTTACAAAACCAGAAGCTTTCCTTTCTATTGTGTATTTGCAGTAAATCTGCCTTCTCACCTGTCTTGTGTTCAGTCCCATGTGCCAAACTGCTTTAAGTCACCCCACCCCAGGTATCCCTGTGGAAAAGATTAAAACAATTTCTCTTCTTTTACTTCAGCACTTCCATTCTTCTTGAAGGCAGATTTGGAGATTCAACCAAGCCAGAGTAATTATAGTTCTGAGTCAGGCTTGAACTGTGGTGCTTTCTTTATCAGTACAGTCTCTTTCTATTTCCCCTGGTGATAGGGTTAAAATTTAAAGCTTTTTATGAATGAAATAGAAAGCAACCAATTAGAATAACCTAGATATATGCCTACACATGGGATATATTCATTCCTTCAGAGATTAAAAAAAAAAGCCAACTATGCTGTACCGAGGTTGCAAAGAATAGCAGTAACAGAGATTTAGCTATGCAGGAAGTCTCATGGCTGGTGTTTGCAATCCTACGTTTCCAGTATTACTAAATCAGTAGGTACCTAAAGGTCACCCTTCAATGTGTTAGGTTCATCTACCAAGATTAGATATTCATAGGAGAAAGCTGTAATGAGATCAGAAGATAATCATGTAAGATTTATTATACACCACACTAAAAAAGAAGTCACAGAATGACAAAGCTTGTAAGATGCTTGTACATGGACATCGCTCTTCTGTTTGGCCACAGGAAATTGGTCCATCAGGCAGCAGCCTAATGTGCCTCAGCTTGATGACATCATCATCCAGGGTTACGCCACCACTGAAAATTCACCCAGCAGCAGTAAACAGAAATATCTACACTTCACAAACGTGAACTCCATCCAACAAGTAGTGTTTTTTTCAAACTCTTTTAAGCCAGGAAGGGCAGAATAATCCACCCTTTGAAAATCAAACCCTGTGAAATCCAAACTTTCTGATAGTATCTCAGGTTGGGAAAAAGCAGTAACATAACCCAAACCAAAAATCCTAAAATAAAGATGACTCTGGCATTAATAAGGCTGCAGTTTCGGACTGTATACCCACCAACACAGTCCAGGGTGACTGATTCAGTGATATGATGGACTTCTGAACTTTGTGCCATTATATGGCTGTTAACATTTGTTCAGTACTACATCATAAGATTAACTGCACTACGTGCCAAATATGGCATGGGTCATATTGTGTATAACTTCACCCTGTCCTGGGGGATCTCGGCCGAGCTGTGGTCCTTCCTGTGAGGGATACCTTCTGTCTCCAGGTTTTTATGCTTCCACCACCATCTTCAATATAGTCAGCAGCTTTCTTCTGACACAGGCTGCAGTTAAAGTAGTGTGAAGTGATACTGTGGATGCTTTCTGATGCATCTGCCTCTCTGCCTTTTCTCTGCAGCGTACAACCTGCCGATCAATGTACAGCCTTGCCTTCTCCGTGTTTTCGTGACTGGCACTGCCAGCAGCTCTTGAGTTTTTTGTGAGATGGTTTAAGCAGACTGCTAGATGCGTGGGATCAAGAACAATTGCGTACTCATTGTTTTTCTCTTTTTCTTGTAGTTTTGCTCAGCTGTTCATTGCAGGCACAAACAGGCAGTTTTATTAGCAGTGTGTTTATTTTCTTTGACTGCAGTCCTGATTTCTTATTGCTTAGGGAATTTATATATAGGAGACTACAATTTGAAGATACTCTTGCTGTTTTAAATAAGCTACCCGAGAACCCAGATGCAGTATAATAGGTTTGTCTGATTAAGCCCATTGCAATCCTTGGCATGCCTGGGACTACTTCTGTACTTTCATTTTTCAGGAGGATGAATTTCAAATGTGCTTTGAAATCCTCAGAGCAGGATACAGATGTTCAAGTGACAAAAGCCAGTGTTCAGTAATCTTAATGCACAAGCATGCTTCTTTTGGCAGGACCCTGGCGCTCCAGCTGTTATTCCGATCTGCTAACCGGCTGCTTTTCATTAATCACTTCTGGCAGAAGAAAAGGCCTTCCAAAAATCTTTCACCTTTGGCCTGTACTCAAGCAGCAAAAAGGATGTTGCAGCATATAAGGCTTGTGCCAGAAGGGATCTTCAGCCTAACAGAGAGCATGATCTGGAGGTTTTTTTGCCATGAAATTCCCCACAGGTCCATCCTGGAAGACTCAAGCGGTCTTGTCAGCCTCACCGCATCTTTGGTTTCTGTGTATAAATAGGGTGTTAGTCTGTGGTTACCCTGCCTGTGTGTGTAGCTAGCTGACAAGTTAGTTCATACCTAGCAGAGACCTGGCAAGACAGAATCAGAGGGATGACAATTAGAAAACAGACAATGCGACACGAGCTTTTTAAGCCTTCTGTGGTTGAGGTGGGGCAAAGGAAGAAAAAGAATCAAGAAAATATGGATGTGAATCCAAGTCAACTTCAGCCCTTTCTTCCCTGCGTTTGGGAACATTAATGTACAGAAATCCTTAGACAAAACTAAATTCCCCTTAGTGACCTTAAAAAGGTGGAAACTTTTCAAGAACACCACATTTCACTCAACATTAAGATTAAATGTTTAACTAAGTTGGCACACTCGATTAAGGAACTCAAACTACCTTTATTCTGCTTCTGATTAATGCCCTCATAACACCGATGAGTTTATTTGTCTGTCAGTGCACTCTCATTAAGCTCCCTCATTTCTAACCAAGGGAGGTAAGAAGGCCTCCTTCTTAAGCCACCACCTTTCTTACCTGTCACAGGATGAACTCTCACAGCTCTTCCGCTGTTAGTTTGGAGTTTGGATTACCAGGGATCTGCATCCCCATCACCTACTGCCTCAGGATACAACTGGGTTTAAATTCCCCATTTTACCCATCTGGAGACTGGTGACAAGTGCTCCCTCTTAAGAGCTGAAACAAAGAAGGATATTGAAAAATGTATATGCATTTAGTCTTATGTGGGGGATTTCTTAAGATCAAGTCAACGAGCTGAGCCAGTTTCCCTTAGGGTTCCTTAGTCTTTGTGCAACTCTAGTTGTAAACTCCTCCTGCATCTGATGTGGTAGCATTTATTAGCATTGGATTAGTTGGCATTGGACTTTGAACACCTAAACAGGATGTGAATACGTACACCAGGTAGCCAAAGGTAAGCTCAAGGTACTGTCTTCTCATGGCTAACCTGCTCCCCACACCACGTGCTGGCAGGAAGGATCCTGTGACTTCCTTTACACTGCCGTGAACTGGGCTATTCTGTCATTCCTTGCCAGTTCCCCCATGCCATAGAAAAAGTGGAGGGAGAATTTGTGCCTATAAATAATATGTGGAAAATCAAGGGCAGATCAATAGCCGTCAGACAATATAGTCTACATCCCCACTGAAAAGCCAAAGTGAAAATGACATGAGCTGTGAACCATCCATCAACCACGCCAGTTTGCGCAGCTTTGAATTTACCTCTGATGCCTTTAGACATAGCAGTGATAATGCCTGAGTAGGAGCCTAACTATGGATTTAGCTACTGCTGTAACTGTCTTATGGGCAGCTACTCCTGGAATAAAATAAGTTAATTCTGGCATATGAACCCTGGTCTGCTCCCAGTCGGTGTGCGCAGCACATCAGTGGGAGCAGTGTGGCCGTTGCTCAGTGGTGCCATCACACCAGCCCATCCCTGCCTCCGCAATCCCAGCCTGGAGCAGCACTGGGACAGAGATGGCGCCCCAGGGGTCTTCCACACTGCCAGCTGGCCAGAAGCGGACACCAGCCTTCTGCCAAAGCTCGGGGTTTCAATTACGGCAACCCACAGCTTAGAGAAACAGCCTGATTCAGAGGAAAACAGAACAACTAAAGCCTGCAGTAGAGCAAACACTTTTCTAGGTATTTCCAGCCCCATGATTGATGGCTCGCGATTGTCACATGCATTAGCCAGGGGGACTATTTTTAGTAGGCAGGGACAGAAACAGGAGTAGAGCCTTTGGCTTAGTACACCACAACCCTCTGTTACTCATGGGTTGTGTCACTTTTTGGCGCTCTCATTAAAGCATCTGGCTAACAAACTCTGTCTGCTCTCCTCCTCAGACACAGGGGTACCGTTGGTGAGCAGCGGGCCCCGTGGCGCCCGGATCTGTGCTGGGGTGGGGGTCCGGAGCACGTGCCTTGCCAAGCCCGGCATCGGGGCGCTGCCAGCCAGGGCCACATCCCCCAGGCTCAGGGCAGGATCTTGCAGGACAAGGCAGAGCTTGCTAAGGTGCACGGAAAACTGCCGGGAAGCAAAATAAGGGCTGCAAGAATCTCAGCCTCATTTGGGCATCGACTACAATTTAGTTTGGCCTGAGCCCAATCCGGTGCAAAATAACATTTGTGGTTTTACAGAAGTTGGAGCTAGTGCTTTATTGTTTTTATTGCCTTCTCTCCCCATAACTTTGGCTCTTGTTTCTAGGTCAAACTGCCACTTTGTGCAAACAATCAAGGGTGGCCCCGGAGGGTTCCTGGAGCCCAGTGCTGCCATAACCCTGCTCCTCAAAGGGACCTACTCTTCCCTGCTTCCCCCTGCCGCAACACGAGGCACAGCTTGGCCTTGCCTCAGAGCATGGGAGATGGGGAGAACAGCACTCACCTTACTTCTGGCAGAAGCACCCACAAAATAGTTTTTGTGATGCGTAACAGTTTTTACACATGTGTAAACAACAGCTATACCAAGTTACCATTCTGTACATGTTCATTATTACAAGCCTCCCCCCAGTATTAAAAAACAAACAGACAAACAGGTATCTTTTACAAAGTGCCATTGGAATACAGAATTCTTAACTTCTTAGCTTTGCCAAAAACAAACAAAAAAAAACCAACCCAAACCCCCAAAACCCCCCCCACCATGAAGTAATTCGAATCGAAAACCTTAAGATCTGGAAGAGGCCTTTGTGATAAGACTTGTAACAAAGTCACAAAAGCCAGCAAAATTGCAGGTTACAGTTTTATCAGCTCCTGTCAGTGCTTCTATTCCTACACCAGAGAGATTCCTTAGTGGACACAGTCACCTCTAGGACATTTTTTGGTAATCCCCCCGAGCTTCATTCTCCACTCTCCTTCACAATATTCGTGAAATGAATTGCTTTTCCCTACGTTTACTCAAGACTCTTCTCCAGTGCTACAGCAAGAATAGCAAACTTCTTGCCTGCTGCTGCCTCCTCTTCCTCTCTGCCCCTTTGTTTTTAGGGTTATTGCCTCCAACTACTACTATTTGAGAATCTACCAGTGATCAAGAGACACAGATTCAGTTTTGAGCAATTCATCTAGCACAGTGAGGGGAAAAAGATAATTGCTTTTTATATTGAAATTGAATGAAGCTGCTTCGAAAATAAGCATTCCCTGTCTCCTTTTGAATTGATCTTGCTTGCTGTGGTATGCTAGAGATTAGAGCTTGAAAAGATCCTTTTGAGCAACTAATGACACCATTAGAAAAAAACCTGTTACTGAATTGGCTGTCAGTATTTTGCACAAGTCAAATGACTACTACGAACAGCCCAGTGAGTACCTATCCTGGTATCAAACTGCAGAACAGTTTCGACAGCAAGAGTATTTGTATTTTTGTATTTTAGTATTTGGCAACTGTTCAGCAATTTCACCAGAGTTTGCCATAGATCAATGCCAAAATAAAAAGCAAACCAGTCATAGATAACAGCAGAACTAAGATTGTAGCTGTAACCTTTAATTACTACATCACCCAGAACAGTTATTTCTCCAGAAAGTTTGAGATACACGCACATATTTATAACAGATTCATGTTGTATGTGCCAGCTATATTTCATCAGCATTACTGACTGCCATACTGGAGGAAGAGCTCTTAACACCAATCTTATTCTCATGCCTATGCTTTAAGAAATCAATTTCAGTTAGTCTGAAGTTAGTTGTGAAAACATGCCCAGCCTTTGTGGACTGCTTTGACAGCTCCATCAAAGGCCAAGATTAACAATTCAATATACATTTTGAATGATGAATAGTAAGCGAGACTGGCATCTGCACATTTAATATATAAGAATAAACTACTTCCTTGCAGTCAACAAGTTCACTGAAGAGAGAAATAGGATGCAATGATGTAATTAAACAGTTTGCAGATAGGAGAGTGGTTCCTGTTCTGTACCTGATTTACTTATGAGAGTTTTGAAAATAAATCTGAAAAAAATGGTCCGAGAAGGACAATCTCAAGTTGATTCTCCTCAAATTCTATCAAATAGTGTAGGCTAGTGAGGGCTGTTGCGCCTGCATTTTAACACCAAACTTAAGCCCATCTGCACAGATTCTGTTTTATTTCTTCTCATTCCAGATAGCAGCAACTATTTCTCTTTCTAGCTTTAGTTGTAGGAGTAACACGGAGCAGAGCAAGTTATTGTGGAAGGGAAAGATTTTTTTATTCAAAGTTCACATCTCCAAGCAGTATTGTAACATACTCTAGGAAGCAGGCAGTTATTTTCCCTGGAAGTTTTCCCAATCTGTATTTACATCGCACAAGGCACATACTTGTGTTAAGTTGCTTAGAACACAGCCTACTGCTTCCCTGCATATTAGACCAAAGGCCACAGTAAGTACTCTGCAACTGCTACACTGAGCCTGTCTGCTATTGCTTCCCCTTCTTCCTTGTAATTTTTTCTTTTTTGAGAAAGGTGTATCACCACATCCACTTTCCTTTCTGAATCTGGTTTTCAACAACTGATTTAAAAAAAAACAACCAAACAAAAAAAATCACACTGAGGAAAGGCTTCATACTCGGGATTCTTTCTCTAAATTAGATTGATCAAGATTTTGTAATTCAGAGGGAGGTAAGTGAAACACTTTCTAATAGTTCAGTACATTAAGTTTACCCGGCTCACACTAATTGGAGAATGTTTTAGCTGGATTAAGGTCACAACACCGACAGAGATAATGAGCCATCATTTTACACATGAAGTAAATCAAACATTTGTCATCTTTCAAATATTTTATTTTAGTACTTTTAAATATGTTTAATACAACAAAGATATAAAACAATATATTAATTCAATCTGAGTTTAGAATCAAAACAATATTTACTTATTTACAGTACTCACTTTAAACTTCACTGGCATACCTTCTAACCATCAGGTAATACTATTTTCCCTGTTGGAACAAAACTGAAGTAACTGTTCAGTGTGAAAAGTCATGTTTCTACATCCCTACTATGTTAAGTATCATGTACAATGCAGTTTGTGGTTTCTCACATTTGACAAAACTGAATCGAAAGAGCAAAACAAAGTTACAGTTAGTCTTTCTAACTACACAGCCACTGGGCTAACAGGTCAGGTTATTGTGCTCCACATTTATCATCTTAAGTACTTACACACCTATTACAAACTGGCTTTAAAAATGTGCATGTCACTCAATTACGTACATAATACTCACTGCAAATTTCTTAAGATACAGGTGGCAAGTATGCAGGAAACTGCTACATGGAAAAGTTCAGTGTTCACAATACTATAGTGTTCGAAGGGTTGTGACAGGGTTCTGGGTGGTTTTCTTCATGTAATGAACAAGATATCAATAGGTTCACTCCAAAGGACTTTCCGCTCCCCCCGAAATACTGTTTCTATTAGAAAAGTGACAATGTCAAAGATACAACAGAAAGAGTAACCTGTACGAATCACCAGTGGCCTACCAATTAAGCCCTGACTGATCAAGTCTATATGCACAAAATAACTCGGAGGGTAAGCTGTCTCACTGCTAAGACTTCTGCCGAATATACTTCCATCTTGACAAGATTATGATGGTTTTTGTAGTTACAGATCAAGTTTTTACAAAACTATACTAGATTATTCAAAAAATCCAGAAAAAACA
Source organism: Charadrius vociferus (assembly GCF_000708025.1). Lineage (NCBI taxonomy): Eukaryota > Metazoa > Chordata > Aves > Charadriiformes > Charadriidae > Charadrius > Charadrius vociferus. The sequence goes on from NW_009649180.1 coordinate 1,830,584, forward strand.
ATACTGTCTGTAGATTAGTACAAATTCTCCCCAACTCTTCAGTAGAAACTACACGGACAGGATGAAAAACTATCCTAGTTGTTACAGGTTACCTTTCTTTCGTTACACTCCAGGTCCACAATACCTACTTTTTTCCTAGACATCTGCTATTTCTTCAAATGTGTACTCAATGATTAAGACTCAGCTCCACAATAGTTTTGGTGCTTGAAAAACCCAGTGGACTCTTGTACATCAAAAAACTAGCTAAACAGTAATGAACAAGTGTAGCTCTAAAGTATGCAAGCACTGCTTAAAAAAACCCAAGGAGATTGCAAAAGACTTGTACTGACGTCTGAGTTCAACACTTCCTTCTTTCCCTTCGATACTCTTTTTGGCACTACGTGTGACACAGCTGTGCAGAAAAGAAGATTATAGGAACCTGTGCTTTTATCCTCTTTAAAGGATTTCAATACTTCTAAATAACCTTATTTAACATGCTTGCATAAAAAAAAAACCCACTTTTTTTTCCCCAATAATTTAACTGATTCCTGCTTCTTATAGCAGCAAAGGTTTATTTTGATGGTTTTTTTTTTCTTTTTTACAGATTTATTCTCTCAGAATCCAGTTAAGTAGTAATTTCTTTGAAATTCTACTGGAATGTTTTCTTCTATAGTAGATGGGGGGAGGCAGGGAGAGCAGGCAGGAAATCAGGGAAAACTAACAAGTGACATTACCTATTCCCATTAGTGTAGCGGTTTACCACAAACAGCAAGCACTTGGCCTTATCCAAGAAAATGCTCAAACTAAAATGGTAACCCTCACTGAAGTCAGAGTATTTAGTAGTTTGCTTAAAGTTAAGCATATCATTTGCTTCATCACAAGCAGTATACTTACAGGATCCAATTCTGGCTAGTCTTGGGCATTTAAATACTTCAGGTCTATCTACATTTCTGTACCAACACTATGTATAAGTGTTATCTTGTTTGCCAGAGGACTTGAAGATAATTAACATAAATGGAAGTTTTCTATATCATTATTCAATAACTGTTGGAGGAAGCTTGCTTAAAGATCCTGCCTTTTGTCAGTGTGATCAGAATTTGCTAAAAAGACACATCTATGAAAGTCTAATTTCTGTATGCAGGTGTAATGCCATAAAACCACTAGTTTGAGATCTTCCAGAAAGGAAAACTAAAGGCAAAAACTGTAGGAAAGCTAGTCTAAAAAACTGTGTCATAAGGTACAAGGGGAAAAAAAAAAAAAAGAAAAAAAAGAAAAAAAAAGAGGGGGGATTGCCTATGTGTCTATTGCTTTCAGGTATGTGCACACATATCCCCAAACTGATAATAAGGAAGAGCTCAAGTCTATGGTCAAGTCTCAAATATTAATAAATTTGCTGTTAAAAAAAAAAAGTGACCCTCCCTTCTTTTGCATATCCAGAGCTATTTAGTTAAGACTTTTCTACTTGATTAGTTTGTGCACTTTGCGCACTAATGTTGTTAGATACTTGCAGTTGCTGATGTAATACAATAATTCATTCATTACTCTGAATTCAGATTATGCGTGTGCTCCCACAGACCACAGAAAATGACTTTGCACAAAATAGATGCAGCAAGTTAAAGGACAGCAAAAGGATTGGTGCAACGAACATAAGGGAGGAGGACAACCCGCAACATACTTAGCATTAAATCCAAGGCCCAGCGATGCTCTGCTGCCTTTACTTAAAAAGGCTTGTCAGCAGCAGAGAAGCAGCAAAATGCTTTTAAAACACTGACTTTTTAAAAAAGGAGGTACAGAATTTTATGCCTGTCAGTTACTTGCAACTTGTTTCTATCTAATAAACAATAAAGCTTACATTACCAACTTTACAGAATGACCTGTGCTCTTTTGCATGTGAAATCAGATTTTGCTGTCTTCTATCAATTTCAAGCCTTCCTCTTGAACATTTATAGAAAGACAAAACTAACTTCCAAAATAGAAGAGAGCAGTTATCCTGACAATGTTTTAACCCACTTCAATGCTCACAAAAATCAACCTCTGTATATTACTTATCTTGGACTCAGATATTTAGCATCAAGAAGAACAGCACAAAAGAACAAGTTTCCTTTAAAAAACACTGATAGGCAATGCTGATTTAAAACATGGATTTACTTAACAGAATTTGAAAAATTAAATTAGAACAAAGAGAGAAGCCTTATATTTCAAAGTATATGAACTTCATTCTAAAAAAAAAGTTATTGAAATGATAGCTTTACTTTATGTAAACATTGTTACACTGGGCTGTACTTGAAAATTCTCCTGCACGTTGAAGTTGCAAAATAATTTTTCAGGTTAGATACAGCTATGCCAGTTAGCACTGACATGGTTCTTTTCAGAATCAACAGCTTTGCAAGTTTAACAGACACTTTCCTAGAGTTTAAAAAACAGCATTCATAGCTCTGTGTGCATTGCAAAGGCAAATATAAATTAACAAATAGAGTTCTGATTATAAAGTTTCAAGAGGAATGTTCAAATTGTCTTTCTGAAATCAGAAAGGTAAGGGCAGCAAATGCGAAGTCTTTAAATCTTTCAGAAAATTTTATCCTTTTTTTCTTAAGTGTAAGCACACTCCCCCAGTTCGGATGGGAAGAGCCATTAGGCTATGGCAGATTGAACAATATAGTATTACACTTGCAATTTTGCTTCAAAATTGGAATGTTACAACTATAAAAGTCTGCAGAATAGTACAACGTATGGGTGCTCAATACATTTGGCAGAGACACTCTTAAGTTGCGCAATTCCCCTGTGGAATAGGAGCTAAATTAAGTTACAAAAGTAATACATCACGAAAAGTGGAAGATATTCAAGTTAGTACAATCCAGGTTTATAAAAGGAACACAGTACTGCGAGGAGTAGCCCACAGTAGGTTACAAGCCTCCAAATACAAAACTGTCTTGCAAAATTCCAAAGGGATTCTTTTCCATGCAAACATAAGTACATTGCGGCCATTAAGTCAGCTTGTACCAAGTTACTTCCCAAGGCTGACTTACACAACCTTTTGCACGTACCACCTATTCTGAAATTGCATCAACAAAATTAAAAGGTCTATACCATTTTTATGATTTGCACCTTCTACCTATCAGTTTTCATTAAGCATAAATCTAATTTCAAGTCTCTACAGCCAATGTTAGTACTGTACCCTAACATACCACCACAAAGGAGATCACCAACTATGTGACCGTAGCTTACACGTTATGGACTCAGAGTGTTGGTTTGGGGTTTCTGTGGGTGTTTTGTTGTGGTTTGGTTTTGTTTTTTGGTTTTTTTTTTTTTTAAACAAAAAACCCTCAACTGCTTATGGTACTTTTTCAGTGTAGTAAACGAGCAACTTAATTTAAGAACTAGTCTCTTTCATATTACTTCGAAGAACATATACTGTGTGTGGTTTTCTATATATATAAACAAATATAATGTGTATATATATATATCCAGAGATATTCACCATATTGTTGACACCAGAGTGCTAAAACATACATCAATATGAGCACTATTCCAATACTCACTATTATTACTTTTCCTGAAAGAGTTACTACATGCATTTTCCCCATCCATTTATGGGACAGTAAGATATATGAAGATAACTGTTCTGTTTTTCCAATGTTAAAGAGCCGCTCCTAAAAAGCATGCACAGGTTTGGGTATAAAGCAAATTAAAACCACACAGAAAAGTTATCCTGTGGCTTTAAACTCACTAAAGCTAAATTAACTTTACTTTCATTGGATGTAGCATTTACTTAAACTCATTTATTTAAACACAAAAGGGAAAACTTCCAAGTGCTAGAACAACCATAGAGACAACAGACAGACTAGACTAAATAAGCTCTCATTAAAAAAAACATCATCACTGCATAGCCACAGGGCAGACTTTCATTTTTGGCAACCTGTGTGCAGACCATTTATACTGTCAATTATACTTTAAGACTTTTATTTAATGGTTAAGAGACCCTTTTAGCAAGGAACTATACTGTTTTCTTCATTATGACACGGTACTCCTCAGTCTTTAAGTATACACAGAGTTTGTTTGAAAATCACAATTATGACTTTTAAAAGAAAATTTTCATAAAGTTCTAATTTTTTAGTCAGTATATGTAAAGGCTGGCATGTCAGGTAATGGAGATTATTTGGACCTGTAAAGGGTGTATTATATTCAGTACAAGCACATATCTGAGGTTACAGTTACTTAAACATTCACATAGAACCTTACTAAGGGTAACAGTGTTCTGGTTCATATTCATGGTTCACTGATAGCCTTTACCGGTCCCTGCATTGTTTTCTATCAAAGCAAGAAGAAAACAAAAACACAACCCTGTGAAGTACAGGAACCCCATTTCATGGCTAAGAATCTAAGAAACAAGACAAGGAGGCAGCAATCACAGAGTGAAAAAAATGTTACTTTACATTCCCTCCCAGCTAGCCTTGTAGGATCTTAGTCATAATGCTTCGTAAAAACCTGAATTGATCCACACACCCTTCAGCCAATCAATCTTTTCAATATAGTAGGTTTTGAAAAGGGCCAGCAATACTCATTGGGAACAGTACCATTAACATTGCATTCAAAAAAAGAAAACATCGGAAACCAGATCCTCGCTCTCCTACTCTGCTGATATGCTCTAGTATTAGCCAACGTATGGTAATACAGAAAGAGTCTTGTAGTGATGTAAAAGGCAATGAAGACATCTATAGAATAATGTTCATGTGCAGCCAAAATGAAGAAGATTCCAAAGAGATTCAGGACCCAGGATAAAGTATGCAAGAAGTTCCAGCTCCTTGGCGTATCTAGGAGAAAACAGAAAGTCACTAACCTTGAATGGCTCAAAAATCTGGGTCAGGCCTAAAAATTGCGAGTTTTTATACAGATTTTGCATCCAAAAATGTCATGAAGTTGTTGTCTTCACTTGGAATTTTTGTTTACATCTACAGGTCCAATAAATCCAACAAAAACAACGACACAAGTTATAAATGTCTATCACTTCATAACTTCATTTACAAATACAGCTACATTTCTGATTTAATAGAGGACCCTAAAATGTTTTAGGACTATGCAAAGCATAATTCTTTGTTCAACCAACTTCTTTCAATGAAAATCATGCCTTTTCCATCTAGTAAGGGGAAAAAATGTCATACAGCATACATTATTCCGTTACTGCAGTTATTCCATCATAGGTGAACTCTAATTACCTTAGCTTACTACATAATGTATCAAATCACACTTTTATTTACAGAGGAGCGCTATTGTTTCATATACTTTTACTCATTGTGAGGCTTGGTATTTTGGCTTTATGGATTATACTACACGTACAGCCACCAAGCCCGGTATTTCGCCAGCCAGGGGTCAATGGCAGATACCTAGGGAAGTGTACAGGAACAGACAACCATAAATATTGTCCCTAGTATTCTCCCAGTAGCAAGCTAGAAGTATTTCCAATTTTCTTGGCTCATGTGTTCTTTCAGATGTGCCCTATTCATCCTTCCATTAATCTAGGTGGTGCTGTTCCTCTCCTGTCTGCAAGTGAACTGTCACAAACCTGACAAAGAGCACAGCGATCAGAGTTTATATTTGTTTGCTTTCACGTTACACTCTGAACTTTTTGAGGAGGTCAAGCAGCAGATATTCTTAATACTTAAGAACATGTAAGTATTTACACTCTCACACCCTTGGCTGACAGCAAGCAGTACGTATTCTTAACACTTCAGGACATTTAAGTATTGGCACTCTGTACTTACACTCTGTGACAAAGAAGTTGAGCATGGTCAGGACGACAGTGTGGCCACTGAACATGTAATCTCCACACGTATGTACTCCAGTCAGAGTCATTCCAAAGCCACTCCATATTGCAAATGCCCGCTGGAGTTTTGCCCAAACATTGCCATACAACTAAAAGACAGTGACATTAACCTTCAGTAAGTTCCAAACCCACCGCCCAAACAGTACGTCCTTAAAGTTAGCTGTATAGCACTATGTATGTTTAATACCATTTATCATGTTGGGTCTTTCATTAAAATGCAGGTTAATACATCTTTGGGTTTTATTGTGGCAGTGAGTCACATTAGTAACTACAATTACTAATTGTATTCCTCATACCTCTAATGAATACTGGAATTCAGAGCAAGTATTTTGTTGTAAGTGATTTACACACAGAGCCTGCCACCTTTTTTTGAATGTATTCAACCTCCCAATGCGTTATTGTCAAGCTTCCAATACATTCCACTCAAACCTCTTCTAACTAAAAGTTAGGATAAAACCATAGAATCCCACGTTCTATGGAACGTCCCTTATTAGAACAGGTGAAATAATAATAGTGTTTTGAGGTTTTGTTTTTGGTTTTTGTTGTTTCAAAACCATGCATCTAGTCAGACAAAGAAGCCATTACTACACTTTCAGCCTTTCCTCGTGAAGTCAGTATTTTACATTTACACTCGTCTGATGTATTCTCTCCAGTTTACCTTGTGAAATATTCTGTACATCCTTCCCCAAGTAACTATCTCCTCTCCAAAGTGGCAAGTGCTTATAAGACCCTTAAGAATGCTTGTGCGCATAATGGCAATTAATGAAGGGATGTGGAGGGAAATAGGAGAGAAACAACACTGTTCTTAAAAACACACATCTAACGTTATGGTCACAACAATCTTAATCATATCTTAAATAAAATAAAATAAAAAAAATAGAAAAATCTAACAGGCAAAATAATGTAAAGCATTTGAAGTTTTTACCTTTCCAGTACACTGCAAGTGCTGGCCTGGCACAGAGAGTGAGGTAACAAACATTGTAATGCAACGTAATAAGAATACTGTCCCCATGAGGCTGCACAGCCTTCGCAGAAGTATAGATCTGGGAAAAGTACATAGGAAGCGATAACAAGGATCCTAATTTATTGCATATTTAAATCAAGGGAAGTTATGATAAAAACATTTCCCTGCACCCCAACTTCATCCCACAAAGTCCCTTCATCATTGCTGCAAGTTTCACGTAAAAATTTTTTGTTTTTTTTTTTTTTTTTTTTTTTTTTTTAAGTAGTAGTGCGAAGGTATGGTTCCACATGACAGGGTGAGACACTGTAGCAAGCTCACTGTCACCAAGAGGTACAGCTCCAGTCCTCTGCAGCTACACTTGTACTAGCTTTGGCACTCATACCTTCTGTTGGCAAACTGATAAAAATCAACAAACTGGTAAAAATTTAACTTAAAATACGCACGCACACAAAAGGGTTTTCTGCCCTTCAATGACAGCAAGCTGCTAGGCCGGCTCCGTCATCCTGTGGAATTTCATTCTTGTTGGATTTGCTTTCATGCAAAATTTTTACAGTATGAGAGTATATACTGACAAATCTCTGCAATACACATGTTCTGAAAGAAATTACATATAAAACTGCTAGAAATGTAAATTCAGAGTACTCCTTTGTAAGATTCACAAGTCACAGGTCTTGATTAAATCCTAATCCATTTTAACAGGGACATAGTAGAAGCTTAGAAGATCCCTATTGAACGGAAAAGTCTTAAACCATCATCATAAACTTTTGTTACAGTCCTTTTGCTGAATCAAATTACTAGTTAATTTGAATTTTATATACTGTACCTGTGTTTGTGAAGCAGAAGAACCAACAGCCAAATGTAGCAAAGAATTACGCCACATACTTCAGTCATAGCAAAAGCCCATGGTATCCTAGGGACGCTAAGAAAAAAAAAGGGTGAAGCAAGAAAGTTAACTTACAATACAAAGGCTTAATTTTTCTTTCTAGTCTCAGTATTGAGAATAAAGGCTTACAAAGTTCTAACTACAAAACTAACTTGCATTAATCTGACAGTAGTTTAAAGTACAACCAAAAATTGTTTTGTAAGACTGAATGAAATAGAATTTGAATTAATTTTTAATGACATTATCTCCTTTATAATCATGTCTTTACAGCAGACACTTACACAGAATTCTTTAAGTCAAAGAAAATCTCTAGTATGCTTTCTTAATTTACATGTGTGATTTACTAATTATCTCCATTATAATCATGTCTTTGACAGAAGTCAAAGAAAATCTCTAGTATGCTCTCTTAATTTACATGTGTGATTTACTAACAGGATGTGTTCCTCTACCATTGTTTCCCAACAACCTTTTTCATTCTGACACAAACTTGCATCATGTCAATTACGCTGCTTATGCTTACAAGAATGTCATGTCAACACAATTAATGAAATGCTGCAAAGCCTAAAATCCTACTTGTAACGAAGCACAGAAAAGTGTTAGGAAAAATAAAAATTACTTTCAAAGCTACATCAGTGATAATCACTATATGCAAACCTTTTAGCCTTGCTTGTAAAAAGATGTAAGACTTTCCTACACACATATGGCACCAGTAACAATTTCCACTCCACAATTTCACCAAAATACAGATTGACAGATTTCAAGAGAGGCTGCTCCTCACAGTTTTGTGTTCCCCCTGACACAAAGGGGTAGGCAAGTGCTGCTCAAATGCTAGCTCTGTGGTAATCCCCTTGCATTGTTTTGTGAGCTGCTGCTTTCTGACCTCCCCATCCTCCTGCCCACGGAATACCGCAGTATTGCCCTGGGAACAAAATCCAGTAATGTCATTGCTCCCATTCTTTCTCCCCTCTTCCACTCTGCTGGATGTGGTCCATCTTTGCTGACTTTATCTAAATTTACGGGGGATTCTGCACACTTACTCCAAAGATTAGACTCTTACTCGCTTCACGAAAACCATTAAGGAAAATGGAAATTACTGGCAGAAATAAGGAGACCACAAAGACTGAACTCTTAAACAGCGTATCTCGTCTTTTAAAACTCTCTAGGCAATGAGTTCTCTATGGTGCGAGTGCACTTCCGCAAAGGGAGCATTTATTCCCCATTAAATCTGTAGTCAATGACTAGAATTTCACCTTTGCTATTGCATCTCTTTTCTGCCTTTTCTTTAAAAAATGAGCAGGTACTGTGCCAGTCATGACAGTATTTCAGTACACAGATACTCGACAGTTAAAGAAGATGCTGATCTATTCAGTCTGCTTCAGAATTTCCCTAAACCATCTTCAACAAGTTGACAGTGGGGAGACAGCAAAAATACAGTATCAATGCTATTCCCTTTCAATTTCCTTGCTCACTGGCAGACCAAAATATTCCTTCATCAAAATTTTTTCGGTATCACAACATGTTAAGCCTCATAGCAGCATCTGGATTTCAGAAAAAGCATATGCCTGCTTATCTACACCAGCTGACTATCACTCTTTTTACTAGAATGAGAAGATGGACAAATTAATTCCTTAGTTGTGATTAGCTAAAGATACAGAATTAAATATAAACTGGGTAGAACAACAGGTCAATCTATTTTCCCCTGAGAAGACTAAATCTCTGCATCTAATTGATGCACATTTCAATCTAGCAGAAGGGTTTACTACACTATAATTACTATTTTGCAGAGGTATTTTCAAGAGCATATGAAACTTTGAGAACGAAGAAAAGACAGCCAATACTTTAACCATCAAGTTACTGTTTTGTTTTAAAAGAAAATTTCTTACCTATCTAGAAATATGTCTGGTAGAGGTGGATATGTTTGCATGTCAGGTACTCGCTCATGTACTATAACCATAACAAATGACGTAAAGCCAAACACTATGAAGACATACACACAACTTAAAACTGTCTTCCAATACTCTGGGTCCAGTCTTCGCGTAGAGTGTTTGTTTTTTCCGTTTGCATATTGATACTGATCACCATTCAAGTCAGTAATTGGTCCATCATAGTCCCGAGGTACTTCACCATTACAAAACCAGTCTGTACCCTGTAGTGAACCAACACTTGGGCACACTGTGCCAACGTGACTGTCGCTGTTGTAACCCAGCTCTTCTAGGACATCAATATGTTGCTTCTGTAGTTTGCGTATGGACAACATTAGCCTTTTGATATCCCCCAGGACTTTGATTTCCAAAGGAGGGGATCGTAAATCATACTCAGTAAGCGTCAGCAGTGTAATTCCATCCAGCCTGTGTCTATTGCACAAAACATCCACGTATTCACAGAAGCCTTCTTCCTTCAGCCACCTCGCCACGTTCTTGGTAGTCCAACGTCGAATGCAAAGCTGGTTGTTGCCTGCCATCATCCTTCACTATCCGCCAATAAAATTGACCTGTTACATATTGGAGAAAGAGACAAGTCCTGAATGTTTAACAGTGACTACTGAAATGTTTGCTTATTTTGTGCAATTTTACATCCTTAATTAGCCAAAGGCTTTTCGTATATGAGCCAGCTAAAAAACAGACAAAGAATTTATAGGTAAGTAATATAAAAACGCTTTTAAAATATTTATTCAAGCAAAACTCAGTTAAGATTATCTCACTTGTTCCTAAAGAGAAATTTAAAGCCACCAAGAGGCAGAATGTTTCCTGGATGCATCCAGTCTACTTTTATTCTTTTGCTAAAATAATAAATAAGTCAGTTTGTTAATTACACTAGGCAATGAAAACCAATGACTACTCTGTTTAAATACCAGCTTAATCATTAGTCTTTTCCACTGTTTGCAGTTCATAAACTGAACAAGAAAGCATAGCCAGCAACCACGTAAAACTGAATTAAAGCTAAAATAATACATTACAGGTCCAATACATTCTACTATTTTAAAATATATACTGAAGCTTTGGTGGCATGACATTTCCTGCCCATGCCTCCCAGGCACACATAAGACTAGGTATCTACAATAATATTGACCCAAGGCATCTTAGTTGAATATTGATGATGCAGCCATCGTAATTCTATCTTTGTTTGATCTCAGTAAATAAGATAGATGCTTATTACACTGCAAATCCTTTAAAATATTCATCTTTCAAAATAGCATTACTAGAAATTCAGCATTAGCTTTAATTCCAAAGCATCTTTAAAAGTGATGTGGTAATAGATAACAACATAACACACCAAAACCAGAAAAGATGGTCTCTTCATACAGATCTCTCAATTATTGTTTTCTTGACCCTAGAATATTGTTTGAAGGAAGACATCTCAGCAACATTTTAGTCACATGGAGGTGGCAAGTCACCAGAACAACTAAGAACAAGAACCAGAAAAAGATTGTTATGTGGAATACATGAAAAAACTTTGAAACGCTACCAGTGATGTCAAAGTAATAAAAAGCTTATCCAATATTTAAGACCCACAGCAGTACAGAATGGATTTGTGCATAATTTATATTTGGTGGCTTATGTACAGCTACGATCTAAGAAACAGCTACAATTTCACAGCTCTTTTGTGCTCGAAAAAATAGTCTAATTAACTAGAATGCTTCAGTCATGCCAACCAAATCTCAGAAAATACAAGACAGTACAATACACTGGTGTCACATACATCATTCAAGGTTTTCAGAGTGAAAGCAAGGAAACAGTCTATTTAATCTATTATTTACCTTCTGTATATAGTAAACAGGTACTCAAATCCCTCATGAATATTCAACACAAAGTTTTATATTGCTTTCAGGTGCACAGCTCTTCCAGAGAGAGAAGCTCTTTCCTTCTCAAGTCTTTTTAAAAAGGTACTGTACCTATTGTCAGAAGTAGCTCTTATCATAATTACTGCATGCAACTTTTTCTTCCAACTTACATCTAATAGGACTACACATTATTTTCTTCTATATCAGAGAAAATTCAATGTGTCCCATGAGATTTCCCAGCAGTGCGAAGAAACAGTTTAGAAGAAAAATGAGAGCACAAATCAAAGTTGCCCTTCTAAAAGAATTAAGGAGGTGGTACTTCTGAAGATATTCTCTCTGGAGTTGACCGTATATTAACAACAGGCACTTAATGCATAGTTTTAATTTCTCAAAACTCGACATACAGTCAATATGTATATAAGCTTCAATACCTTGATTTAAACAATTGCCAAAACATGCATAAACCACTACCAGAATCTCTGCACTTACTATACTCTTCCTTCTCCATATAAAAGGATATTTCCTCATTTCTGTTATCTTACTAATTTTGAAAATCTTGCCCAAAACAACTGTAACAACTATGTTGCTCACGCCGCTATTAACAAAAGAAATTATGACATTTGTAATTAATGATCAGTTATTTGACCTTTTTTGTACGACATCTTTTTTATCTTACTCCAGTAAAAAAACAAACCAAACTTGTGTTGCTTATCTGGACATCCAGCTTTCCTTAATCAGAAATACCGATGAAATAAAGACAAAATTTGTTAATTACAGTGGGCTTTGTAACACTAATCACAATTTTTTCTAAAAGCAGCGAATTTAGACTCATCAAAGACACACTCAACTTACTGACTGGTCTTCTAACCAAAGCAGCTTCTGAGGGCAAAGGCAGGAAACTCTCCCTAACCTATGAGAATTCTGTTTGCCACAAGTCAAGTAGCCTAACACCAGCCTAGCGTCTCTTCATCTGGCATTGCAGGAATAAAAATCGACCCTTACATTACGTGCAATAAAAGTGACCTTACAACACTGAGTAAGCATACCCATCAAAGGTCATAACTGAATGGGCTGGACCTGGGAGAAAGTCTACATTAATCTTAAAATGCACCTGATAGGACCTGCTCCTGTTTTTAAATGCTGTCAAAGACAGAACATTTAACTAACTGGGGGGAAAAAAAAAAGAAAAGAAATCAACAAAAGAAACAAGCACTTACACAAAATACAAATCATTCTACACAGTTGGTAGCTAATTTTCTCTCAACAGCAACAGTAAAATTCAGTTTTGATGACAAGGCAATTTCTTTAAACTCAGAAACTGCCTTCTCCTTCAGACTACTCATTTAGTGCCAATTTCATAGTTTAAAGGGTAAAAAGCACTTTCCCTAACAACCTTAGTGCCTGGAATACAAAACAGATCTCTGGGCCCAACTGCTCCTGTTCATTTTTGAAGCTTAAGAACGCCACGTAACATTTCCAACACTACCAGTCTGCAACTCGAGCCTGACTAGTGCAGCAGAAGAGACCGAGTCACCTAGATAACAGTAGTTGTCTTCTGAAAGAAAACAGCACTGGTAACTACTTTGCCTTCTACATTACTGATTTTATTGCTGAAACCAACTAATGGACAACATTATTTAATGATGAATAATACACGTGAGAAACACAGAGCAAGCACAGACTTAAACGTCAGAGGGCAAAATATACTTTTTGCCTGACATCAGCAATGTCTCTAGCTGCCTATTTGATTACTTTCCTGCTACTGTGACTTTATATTTAGTTAGCTCATCAGCAATACGTATCATGTGTCCTGTTTCCCTTTTTCCTTCCCCAGCCTTTCAATTAATATTATGAACACAACTGAATATTAAGTTCACGTGCATGTGTATAAGTTGTTGTTTGTTTTTTTTTAAATAAAAATGTTACTTCACGAGCCATGAACATTTCTACAATTTGGTGAGGGCATTTAAAAAAAAAAAAAGAGATGCCTCTGGGAGGCTGAGTATATGCTTAGCACAATATTTTTCCTAGATGTATATTTAAATATGGAAAACTAACCTCTCTCAATATGATTATCTGTAACTCTATCATGTTTTCCTCTACTGAATTACTGCTAGTCAAACATTAAGTCCCTGATTTTCCTAGCGTGCAGACTTTGAGTCAGTATATTGAGGTAAAAATGTGGAAAGTTGAATATAATTACGCCTACTCTAGCCAAGGAAAAGTAGCATTAATATCATACTAACATTAGGCTGCAAACCTGTTACAGAAACAAAACTCAACTGCACCAGAACTATAGCTGAAGGGTTATATAATACCCTAGTTATGTCCACAGCAGTTAGCAGAACGCTGAGTGGATTTGTTTATTCCAGACAGGCATGCAAAACTCTCCCAGCACCAGTACTGCTTCCTCACCTGCCCTCCTGCGCCTGGGAGAGCCTGTGGCTCCCTTTGCTGACATGCCTCGTGATTTTTTTCCCACCTAGGCTCAATTCTCACCATCCTTGAGAGGAATTTTAGGAAGGACACTGAAGAACTATCAGATCTCAAGTGATTTAACCTATGTTTCTTTGTGGAAGGTTTCAAAATGAAGTTTGAATATAGGAAATTCCAACTCAGCCCCTCCTTCTCTGGCTCCGCTGGCCGAGGAGCACGACATCTCACACCTTGGAGGAAAAGTTTTTCTGCACAAAGGCTGCTGGTTCGCAATGTGGACAAGACCCAGGTTTGAGGCCTTGGCTCCCTCCCCCCTGCACAAAGAAGCCATGCAAAAAACTATGCGCTGAGCCAGCCTGCAATAATAAGGCTACTGCCACATACCAACTTAGTAATGCTGAGCTGGAAAAAGAACACACAGCACCGCCTTGTTATGCATCAAAAGTCTTGGATACTCTGCTGACTTGCATCAGAAGCTCGATGCTTGCTCTTCCCGAAAACTGAATTCTCCAGTGCTTATTTAAAGCAAATAGCACCAAAGGTTTCATTGCCCTATAGTATACAGTGACTTAATCATTGCCTTCTAAATACCACCATATATAGTACAGCATCTTGTAAACAAAAGGAGAAAAAGAACACTTGAAAAAACAATACATGATTTTTCAAGGGTTCTTTTAATATAATACCTACCATGCTATATATAAACTGACCAAACACAGCACAACGCCCACTGTGAGACCGAAAAATTGGATAAGTATTTTTCTGAAGCAAGCACACAATAATTTCAAATCCAAAAATACTCATGTAAAACTTATTCAGTTTATTGCACATCTTAGGCTTTAAACCACCGAGGAAGATTTGCTTTTCAAGAATTATTTATTGAAGTGCTGCACTGTGGAAAACATAGAACTGATATTATGAAAACAAAGATCAGCTCCATACACTTAAAATAGTCTTTCTGTTGGAACGCCTCTGCGCAAAACTGACAGCAGCTACTATAGAAAGTCCTGAAAGCTAAACATATTTCTCTTAAGAACCAGTAAGTGCAGTTACATATTGCAGCAAGCTGAACACAATACATACTGCTCCTTGACTTTTACACCTCATTAAACCAAATGGGTTGTACTATACTCAAGTAAACACTAAGAGCGGCTCAAGTCCTAATTTACTAACCAGCTAACAAAACATTTATCCTAATAACGTAATTCAAAGAACACACAAGTGATTTTTAAACAACTGATCAAGTACTCCACCACTTATCTTAACACGTAATTCACAGTATTTCGTTAATATTTGTACAAGATCTTGAACGTCTCACATGCTAAGTGTCAAGTGTCAAGTATTTTTTCCTCCAGTTTCAAGAAATAGTATATCCGTCTTGTAATGGAACGTTTGCTGCTCTTTATTCTTATACAACTTCACAGTAAAACAGTTCAGGTTTGCTTTTCCTCTTTTTTTTCTTTCTTTTCCTCCCACACCCTCATCTTAGGATGGAAGTAGGGGAAGACATGAACAAATTCTCCATCCAAATTAATACCAGAGCAATATAGTGAAACTGTGTTTGTTCTTACTCTCCACAATCATTTATAACCTGATCTTTCTGGTCTAGTAACAATCTAGAAGCCTTCCTCATTTTAGATGCCTTAAAATAGATAGCTTTTTAAAGTTTTTTATTTCTTATGTGATTATCAAATAAACATTTACAATGTAATATGGTTTATGGATCTCAACCAACTGCAAAACTGAACTCTGTACAAAGAAAAGTGACAGTACAGAGACTGAAAGACTGCAACTCCCAGGCCATGCTGCGTTTTTAATTGTATACTACCAAAAAACCCTCAACCAGCCAGCAAAGAGATGATCACATTGAACAGCAAACAAGATAATTTAAAATTCTTGCTCTTTACAAATCTACAGAATGTTTCCTTTGCATCTAAGTAGCACTTTCGCAACAAAAACTTATGAAATTTCCCAAAGAATTTCCTTCCACTGCGTATAAAAATCCCTTTGCCCAAATCCTGTGAGTTAATTCCACCTTTTTCTGATATCACAGAAAGCAAAAGGAAGAACAAGACCACAGGAATTTCCTTAGCCCTGATATCCAGGCAAGAGGCACCCCCTACCAAACATGAGGGGCATTTAAATGCCAGGAAATACCTTTCTGAGTTCTTGCCACTACAGAGCACAGCATGATGAGTTCTGTGGAGGTGGCACGGACACCGCATCCAGCTGCAGGAAGCAGCTCTGTGGAGACGGAGCATACTTAGCGTAAGTGGGATCATCTAGCAAGTCATCTTACAACACAGAATGTGTGCTGGGTTTGTACAAAGTGAATTTTGCAAATCAAAGCATTAAATACAAAACCCTGGGACCACTTCAACTCCACTTACAAACCAATAAACGTGCAAACATTGAAACTGCCGCTCATCTGCCTCCTCTTCCATTAAATTACAGAGCTGAAAAAAACTACCTTTTGAAGCATTATTTTTAAAAATTAGCAGTCAACAATCATTAAGTGGCTAGTCTGAGAGGCCACCTAATGCATCACCAATGCAGATTTGAGAGACTGAGAGTTCCTGCAGAGTTTCAACTTTCTAAACATGTGCAGGCCTTAAACTCGCACAAAATCTGTCCCACACAGGCAGGCTCCTCCACCGAATCCTGACGCACAAACAGCACGCATTCAAACCTGTAACAGCACTTTCCCACGCTGCCTTGTTAATTAGCAAATCCTACATGCTCAAAAACTCTTTTTTTTTTTTTTTTTTACTCAAAACTAAGCACTTTGCCCTCAGGAAACCCACCAATTTTTACACCACTGGCAGGGAAAACAGTAACAGAGCTAAATATCAGTTTTGACCTGGCGGGACTGTTTTGGTATCGGACTGTAAGATGGACACAGAGCGGGAGTCCTCGGCATCGTCTCCAGAGGCGATGTCTTCCCTCCCTGCGCAGGCAGACACAGCCGTGAGAAATCACACCATCTCCCTCTCCCGCCAGACCCGCTACCCCGAAAAGGCGCAGTGGCAGCACGGCCCCGGACCCCCCGACACCGGCCCCGGTCCCCCC
>NW_009649180.1:1848587-1850162 GCF_000708025.1 Charadrius vociferus
TGTTGCCGGCTGCCTTGGGCTTCGTGGGGCTGCGAGCAGCTCTTCACCCCGGTGCCCCTTCGTTAAACCCCCACCCCACCCCCCCGGGGTGCCGGCCCGACAGCACGCCAGTGGCGCCTTGGTCTGCCTCGGCCCCGGGTTCGCGGGAATATCGCGGGAATATATATAATTATATCCTTAATATATGAAAGTATAGTGACAACTCCTCCGAGCTGTGCAAGAATCTCAAAAGGTGGTTGATGGCAAATTTTTTAGAGGTCGTAAGACAAGAAAAGACTAAATCTTCCATAATCCCAACAGAGATCAGCTGAACAGAGAAGCGAGGGTGTCTTGCTTTTCTAACTGAAGAAGAACAGAATGTGCTTAAAGCAGGGTAAAGGTATAAAACTGCACTCCTGGAAGACCCTATAGCATATCTTTTTCCAGTATGATCTTTCTATCCATCATTGGGAAATACCTTAGTATGTCCTGGACGTGGGAAAGAGGTGGAAGTTTCTAACCACTCTAGACAGAATTTTGATTGATATGAGAACTGAATAAACACACAGAGTGATCCTGCCATCATTTAAAAACCCACTAGTGTAGTCATGAAAATATCCCCATTCTTCATTTAAAGGCATATGGTGGGAGAAAACAGCAGGGAAAACTTGCAGCATCCTCATACTGTCAACTTTTGTATCAAGCAATTGTTAAAAAACATTTCTTTTTAGATGCACCATTTTTTGCACAGTTACTCTTTTCTGATGTCTGTAGAAAAAAACAAAACGGAAAACTGGCAGCGCTCTGACAGCACTCACTCAGTCGTTTATCCAAGGTGATCCACAGCACGGATAACTTAGGAAAGCTTCAACAAGGCACAATGACTTCAGGAACTCCATAACCTATAAAGAATACAAATGGAGGGGATGGAATGAGACAGACAAATTAGAAGCAAATGACTGCAGAAATAAATGTAGTTTGTATATCAACTGACTGTGGTAGCAGCCAGCCCTTTGCAACAGCATAATGCGGTCTGAAGAATGTTCAGAATTTGCTTTGTTGATGATGTAATTACTATGAGGTCCAGACAAATCTAAGTTATAGTTTCATTGAAGTAAAAAATGGGTGCTGTGTAACTCCATTAAGTTAATGACAATAGCCTTTTCAGGGAATTTGGCCTTGTATTCTTTCTTCACAGAGAAAAAGTATCCTTTGCAATGCTTATGCATGTGCAGCTACAGTGAAACAAAATTTTGCATTTCAAAATGCTTGAAAGCTATGTCAAATTGTCAAGTCATTGAGCGATCTAATGCAAATGTCCACGATTGTACAATCTCTATTGTAATGGGCTGTATACGTTTTAAATAGATCAAATACTGGATATTAAGAACAAAAACAAGCAGTAAGAACTCTTGCTCATTGCCATGTGCCCCAATACTGTTTCAAAGATGCTTATCTCTAAGCACTCTGTTCCACTCTGCTTTTATTTTTTACACTGAATGATGTGTAGCTTCCCAAATGAGTTGCTGAAGTTGGAGGGAATGTTCCACTTTCTTTGCCAGTTTAGCAGCCTCTGCAGTGTAGGAATTAAGTGCA
>NW_009649180.1:1850175-1859720 GCF_000708025.1 Charadrius vociferus
CCCCTCTTTGCCTTTACACGCACTAGATGAAAAACTGACAGGTCTGAATTCAGTAGTGGCGGACCATAGAACACATACGTATGAATCTGAAAAAAAAATAAATCAAATGAACATTGTCTTCCTGTTAATAATGGACCTGTTAATAAAGCTGGTTGAAAGTTGAGGTAATTTTGCTTACTCCAGGTCCACATATTCATATTCAAAATAACTAGCACTTACCTGACAAGGAAAACAAAATTATAGGAGAGCAAGGCAATTTAGTTAAACAAGACTTTGTGCTTCTCTACTTTGCGCATTCTTCACTTTTTCTGCCACGAATTTTTCTTCACCAGCTGCCAGTCAATCACAACTGTTTGCACGCTTCCAGGTGCCAAGTTGGTACAATTCACAATACATTGCTGCATTTGCTTATCTGAATAACTGGTTTAAGCTAAAAATGTAAAAATAAGTAAAAACTGACATTGAAAGTTGCTACCAAAATAACTGTAGCAGGCTACAGAGCTGTTTCATCACAGAACCCGTCACTGTGACAGTGTGTTAAACACAGTCCTGGAGCTAACTCACCTTCCTGGATCTCATTCTTAGCCTTTTCAGGGGAGCTACCAGGAAAGTGCTGCTTTGTTCAGAGTGCTGTGATTTTGTTGTGTACTTTTTTTAGTATAAACATGCACTAGAGCCCACCAGTTCACCAGTTTGCAGGAAGGAAGCAAAAACGAAAGCAGAAGTTTCCTTTTCCTGTTTCCCTACAAAAAGCAAGACCAGCAGTCCATCTACAAACGACTTCCCAAATTCAGTCTCTAGGCTTTAGAGGTCCAGGTTGGAGAATAAGCCATGGTTACATATACATGTGAATCCAGGACTATCTGAAGCTTACAGGCCCTAAGGGGTGTTATATCAGCAACAGATTTCCATGCAGTGAACCCCTGGCCAAGAGTCGCATCCGCAGTAGAAGCGGAGAAGACAGAACCTGGCCACAGGTCACTGGAGATAGCCCTGTGCCTGGCTATGGGGGCTGCTGGGCCGGTTTACCGCAGCGATTTTGCAACCTCAGCACTGGAGAAAGCCTCAATGGGCGGTTTCTATCTGAAGGTATCACCGCTAATGGCGTTTTTCTGCTTTGTCTAGTTTCATCATCTAACAAATATTTTGAAAATGACCAAATTAGCTTGAACAGAAAAGTCATAAAGAGCACAATTTTAAACTTGTAACTCTTAAATGAAAGTAGACATGCAATAACTTCTTAGCCACTGCACTTCAAAGCTGAAAACTACCTTTCCTTGCTAACATTTCATGTTCTTTGGAAGGGTGAATTATCTAAATAATTTGTGCTTTATTTAACAAAAATTTCCAACAAACCTCATTCCGTCACTTTGAGTTATGTCACTTCATGCTATGTGACAGGAAGGCATTGATGTAAGTTTGACAGGCAGTGCCAATGCTGACATGACAGTCTGAGAATTTATGACAAATTATATGCTACAGATATTTTTAAAACTATTGCAAATTGCCAATAAAAAAAAAGTCTTTAAAATGTGTAATTACACTGGGTGCATCTTTAGATTGAAAACAATTTATTCAGTTCACATAGTTATATTGATTTAATGTTCAGGCTGACACTTAATAAAAAAAAAAAAAAAGAAAGGAAATTTATATTGAAATTTCCTAACTAGCTCCAGTTATAATATGCTATATAGCAAAAGAAAATGAGATGTGTTAATGTAATGTAATGGGTTGTTGGTGTTTGGTTTTTTTTACACACTCTCTCATTAAATAATACTGTTAGCATGTAATAATTTGAAATACTCCGTCTCAAATAAATCTCAAGACCATGCACAGGAAAGAAAGGCCCCAGCTGAACAGAGAATGAATTGCTTCTGAAAATTCTCTTCCAGGAAAGAATACAACATGGCAAGGGGGGAATCTTTCACTAGAAGTGCTAATTGATCTAAATCATGACATTTTCTTTTTCTGGGTTTTGGAGTGGGTTTTTATGGTAATCTCACTTTTGTACAGATCGAGTCCTGCCTTACAATTTCTTTGTAATCTGTATATTTCAGTTGAAGAAATACTTAGAAGAGTCATCTGTGAACTTTCAAGCATCTATTTTATCTTCAAATTTCCTACTGCCATAATGGAAGAAAAAGGGACTGAATACCTAAGAACTAATCAAATTAGTGAAACATAAGTATTTTTCAAGGCAGAAAATAATCGGGATGGGGGGAAGAAAAAAAAGTCAACTCCATGTGATAATCAGAAAAAAATGTTCCATGCATTAAAAGTCCATTATAGAATCATAGCTAGCTGAACTTCCATGCTGTAACATTTTCGCTATAAAAACTTTCTTCTTTCAGGGTATGTGAAAGAAGTTTGATTTTGGCCCAGTTTTCAGCAGAGAGATGGAAGGGTGACACAGACACAGAATCACTTTGTGCTAATAGCAGTATTTTTGATACCAGATCCTCCATGAATATCCCTGCTTTCGACTGCTGCACATTTTCCTGGTAATGCCGTGTTGAGTGCTACTAGAGCACACCACGGCAGTTTACACTGTTGCCACCTAATACGTTATTAGCCAGGGAATGTTTGATTTAGATTATTGCACCAAGCACTACCTACAAAGTAGTCACGAAGGCATAGTCCACTCATTACAAGGATGCCTTCTGCTGGGTGTTCCGAAATTAATCATGCATTAATTTCAACTGAAACAGCAGCTATTTCAAGATCATGTATAATTGCACAAAGATGTTTGGCTTAGAGCTGTCCACCATCCCAACAGTCAGGAGAATGTCCAAATTCTTGAAATCTCAGAAAATCCCCTACTGCACAGAAAGCTGTGGCTGAGCCCAGTGCCGTGGGCAGAAAGGCAGGCAAGGGAGAGAACATGGGGTGGAAAGTGATGGTCCTGTTCTTTCTAGTGAGGTTACATCCTGTGGGTTAACATGGAACGGAGGTGGTCTGAAAGCCAGATTTCTGCCTCCTGCCTGTTTCAAAGACAGCTCCTGGCAAAGAAAAGTCAGTAACACAGCTGTACCAAAGTCATGTTCACAGGCTATTAAAAGTTTAGAAGATACTAGGAGCGGAAGGCCAGAGTTTTGAAGCAAATGGATGTGTGCCATACAAATGTTGGAGGCACACAAGGCTTGCAGATCGTTCTTCTGGAATGCATGTTTTTCTGCTCAAAAGCGTTCATGCTGCAGATGAACTCTGAACTCTTAGTCAGTGCATTTGAGGTAGAGGCCAATAAAAGTTTTACAGCTGAAAAGGGCCAGAATTGAAAGTATCACATTTCTGACAGAACTTGATTGGCAATAAAAGGGCTGGGCTTACATTTAAAAAACCCTGCTAGTAAAGCCTCAGCTTGAGCCTCCACCCAGAAACCTGAGAAAAGTAAACTAAATTAAACAACTTCACCTGCTCAGGCTGTTAGTTTTCCTCATTCATGAGCAGAAATCAACTGACTTAAAAAGCGCTAGTTTACCAAAGGAAAAAAGAAGAACAAAACAGGGAAACAAGGTAACCTATTAAGGATGTTTACATAGCACTTGAAGTAAAACTTCTAATCATTTTTGCAGTTCTTTCCTGGATCTGGCCAGCTGGTTGCCTCACTCACAGCAGAGCCTGGCTGTCTGTCCCACTGCCCCCTCAAAATGAGCACAGCAGCACTGTTGCAGTTTCTCTTTTTTCCACTTTTTAGGCCAGAACATATATGGCAATAGGAACTAACAGCCTCTTTGCATACAGGAGGCTCTTAAACAGTTTCTTCTCTAAATCCACAGAATTTTAACAATTTGGGCTTCATGAGAGACTCAAAACAAGGTCACTTGTTTTTTTTTTTCCTATTAATTTTGCCTTCTGATGCCAGAAACTATCACCTTGTATCAGGGTGATCCCTTACCCTCAGTACTCCTAAGCACAGTTAACTAGTCCAGACTTTAATACCTGGTTTCAAATGGCTCTCCATGATATGTCTCTTGATAAAATAAAACAAAGGAAACTCCCTCTCCATCAAAGTAAATCAATGGATGTGGAATAAAGGTGGTTCAGACCTGAATAAGGGTTCTTTGCCTTTTTTCTACAGGGGATAATATCAGCAGCAAGCTTCTCTTCTTGGGTCACCTTCTCTTCTGGGCTCCTTTGGTAGAGGAACCATGTTCTGCCAGGCTTATAAAGAGCATCAGCATTTCATATGCTTTACCCTGTAGCTCCATCACTGCCAGCTTTGCAGCTGTGCAGCCTCTTGCCAGGAGTCCCACAGCCTGCAGACCAGAAGCACGGGCACTCCTGTGCTTGGAAGGGCCCATGGACACTACCATTTCACATGGTAAGTCTCCAACCTGTGGCTCACCAGACTTTCCTATATGAACTAACTCAGTGGCTTACAAGTTTCACCTGTCAACCATTACACTCACATTCTTTGTTCTTTCTTCAACAGAGGGAGGTATCATGCAGTATGTGCATTGTATTAACACATTGGTGAAAGCAGGGACTGCAATAGAAAAGATTAAGCGTGTAACATACAGTTAGGTTCAGATAATCGTCCTTGCTGAAGAAACAGTACCTTCAAGAAATACATTTCTCTAGGTCATTGGTGACAGGCAAGACTGCATCATCTGCTTGGTGTTTAACCTCGCGGTCACCATGTCGGTAGGACCCGCTGGTGCATTTCTGACCCTTTTGCAGCTATGTTTTTAAGCACCTCAAAGTAACTGGGAAGCAGTTGTTACTGGGAGATAGTTGCCACTCTTCTTGCACTGGACAGGTTTCTATTTTCCTTTATCGGCCTTTAATCGCTTGTGATGAATGTCCAGATCTCACTGACTGCTGCTGCTGCATCGAGGACAGGGGGCTGCTGCGGGCAGGGGGCTGCCACCACACGAGGCTGATGCTCCTGACGCCGAGGCTGCTGTGCCACAGAGCTGCGTGGCTCTGGGGACAAGCCCCAGGGAGCGGACTGGAACCAGTAAGGATGCAGTAAGGCCCCGTTCAGTACATGCATCTGCTTCAAATGTCTATCCCTGCCAGGGCCATGCATAGGCGAGTGGCCAGCCCTGGGGAGGGCTTCGGGGGACGCTGCAGCACAGAGGTGGCACAGCTTGGCAGCGGGAGCTGTTGCTCGGCACCTGCCCCAGCCCATCTGCCGGCATCCCCCGTGACCGCCGCGGGGTCTGGCAGCACCCCAGCGCACAGCGCTGTGCCTCTGCCCGGTGGGAACGGGGTCTGTCCCTGGCTCCCAGCATGTCTGGGGCGGAGGCGCTGGGCCCCCAGGGACCCGAAGGCACTGGGGCAGGCACGGGAGACGTCCCCTCCCTTACAGAAATCGAGCAGCTCCTGAACACCGGGCGGCCTTCTTGCAACCACGTTGATGAAGTATGGCCAAATCTCTTCCTAGGAGACCTGTAAGTACAGCTTTACGGACACACCTCCACAGTATGCTCTGCCTGTTAGTATGCCTCATAGGTGCGGCTTTAGACAGCTCATAGTTTTGCTAATTGCTGTCATTTACACTGCAGACAGTACAGTTTCCGAGATAAAATTATGACTCAGCTGGTACTTGCTTCTCAGTTGGCCCTTAGAAGCAATGCACGGGGCTGACGCTCCGGGGGAGATGCAATCGCAGTGCTGCTCCTGCTCTGTGAGTATCTCTGCACCCATCTCGATCTGTTTGTGTTTGTCTTTTCCTTAGAGTAACAGCTCACAACAGATTTGTTTTGTGGAAGATGGGTGTGACCCATGTTTTAAATGCTGCCCACGGCACAGCATACAGCCACGGAGGCCAGGACTTTTACGGAACGACCATCAATTACTATGGTGTACCAGCCCATGACCTCCCAAGCTTTGACATTAGCCAGTTCTTTTTCTCTGCGGCGCAGTTTATCCACAACGCCTTGAACACGCCAGGAGGTACAAAATTATTGTTGGTCGCATTTTTATGTGAGTTGGCAACCTCTCATACCAGGTCAGCGCCACAAGCTCAGTGGTGGACAAGTCACTACATGGTCTCCTGCCAGCTGCTGGTCACCTGCACGGTGGGTGGCGGGAGGAGGGAGTGCTGGGTACATGTGTGTAGCTCCAACAAGGTCCCAAAAAGTTGATGTGAGAAAAAGGGATGAACAGTGCAGGAGAGAGACTGGGACAGAGTGGAAAGGAGGCACAGAAGAGAAAAAGTATGTGGAATGAAAAGCTGATTCAAAAAGGGAGCAGCAAAGCCATACATTTAAAATGGACACTCTCTTTTGAGACCCTCTTATGGCAACTGTATTTGTAAGAACAAATGAATAAAGAGACAAAAGTCCTGATTTCTACAGCCACCAACCGTATGAAGAAGCTCATGTATTGCAGATGAGCTTCCTGCGTGAACAGGGCTGTGTCCCTGAGGAAAAGATTTACCTTTACCCAAGGAGATTTATAGCGTGTTGCACAAGAGACTGAGCTTCTTGGCACTGGTGCAATAAAATACTAATTAATCTGTATTACATAAAAGACCATTTCTTAGCATGAGTAAACTGGCATTAATGGAGCTGTCTCAGTCTGTATCACAAGTTCTGCCTTCAAAAGAGGATTACAGTCACAGCAAATTGCCTTATTATGCAATGGTACTAGGCCAGTCATTTTTCTCAGTGGCTAATGTCTTGGTGCCACCCTTTCAGGCCAGACTTTAGCATTCTTCTTCACCTAGGTGAAGACTTTACTCTTTGAAATCAGTGGATCTGATTTTCCTCTTGCTCACAACAGAACAACTTCATTGCTTCAACAGGGTTTTCTTTGATTTCCCAGTGTTTCTGAGATCCGGTTGGGATCTTATGGCACTTCTCGTACTAGTGTAACAATTGCAAGTTAGACATGGTTGTTAGCACTTCATGTGATCCATTGGAAGGGTAAGAAATACCTCATGTTTGCAGTGTTACTCTGACCAAGCTGGAAAAGGCAGAAGGGGTTGGCCTTCCCTTTAAATTAAACTTCATCCACTGTACTGCTTCTCTTCTGTGGTTATAATCTATTTTTTAATTATTTTTTTTTAACCAGCTAAGATTTTGGTACATTGTGCAGTTGGAGTAAGCAGGTCAGCTTCCCTAGTCCTAGCATATCTCATGATAAATCACCACCTCCCATTGGTTGAAGCCATCAAAACAGTGAAGGAACATCGATGGATTTCACCCAACCGTGGCTTTCTGAAACACCTGCGAAATCTGGATGTTCAGCTGCGGCAGAAGAAGGACTGCTGAAAGGGCAAACCCATTTACATTCACTTTTCTGAGTTTTGGCCTTCATAGCCATTGTGCATATACAGCTTCCTATGATCAATGCACATTGAAAAAATGAAGAAAATTGTGTGTCAAAGAAAAAAGACGACAGACCTGTACATGGATTAATTCTGATAGCTCAGTTCCTCCAAGACCAGCACAGCCAACATCAGCACCCTAAGCACTGTGGGCTGCAGAGCTGCTGCGCCCAACGTGGTGCTACCAGATCACTCCACTGGAGCAGTTAAGATGGACCGAGTTTGTTCATGGTTTGTGTTAATGCCAGAGGCAAGTTCAATAACTGCATCTAGCTGTAAAGTATGTTTGAGTCCCCTTTGCTGGGGAGTGTAACATAACCAGCTTCCTCGGTTTGGTTACAGTTCTCATGTGCATGTTCTCATAAGAAACGCTTTTCGTGTTTCAGGCCTGGTGATGTGGCGAGGGCAATTTCTTAAGACACCAGGCACTGCTACAGAAACATGCTTCTTTCACTGATCTGTTAAATATTGTGGTGCTCCAGAAAGCTGTGACCACCTGAAGACCCACGCCAGCAGAATAAACTTATGTGCAGCTCTCTCTGCAGCCTCTGGGTCAGCAAACCCACAAAACTTTTCTTGTGTAAATAAGTTTTCAGCAAGATAATGTATATTATGAGCAAGATAATGCATATTATATAGTATACTGAGGATATTAAAAAAAAAAGATGTCAGATCTTCAAAGCATTTTGTAAGCTTGAACTCATCAGCTCACTCCTGCCAAATTATCCCAGATCAGTTCTGTGTAAGTGGTTTTGAATCAGCCCTCGTTTAACATCAGATAGGAACTTAGTTTACCTCGATGGCTAGGCTTAATTGATACACATTAGTTTTAAGCTGTTTTGAGGATGTCACTTTTCCTATCGCCAGTTAATTGGTACTTAAACCAATGTGATTTTTAATACAGCAACAGCATTTGAAATTCATGCTACCACTCTGCCTGAAAATAAGCTTGTTATCTTGTGGTGAACCATGAAGCGTTAGTCAAATCTATTTTTGCCCTTTACTACTGGTTTGATTTATTGATTAGCTGACCTTATAAACCTTCCCTGCCAGATTAAATAAATGCATTTCTGCTTGTTTGTTTGCATTTGAAGCATCAGTTCTGATGATTTTCTTCTCTGCTGGAAGAGACTTGCAAGGCTATTAGAAGACTTAAATAGCAGTGACTTGTGAGTTGAACCTCTACATTTCCAGACCCCCAGATTTAAGGATACTCCTTAATTCTTGGAGAGGTTATGACATGAATGCTGATTCTGCCTAGCACTTACGGCAACATAGAAATCCCTCCCTACTTCAATGTACACGGATGCTTTGCAAAATAAGCATATTAGAGATCCTTTCAGAGGTCTGTTTGACGGTTCAGATTTTCCTAAATCTTGCCAAAGAGCTCCACTGACGAGAGAAAGAGAAGACATTGTAGTGTAAAAAGATCAAATAGAAAATCCCATTTAAAACCCAAGAGTGCTAGGACAATCTTTATACCTCACAAAGCAGCAGAGTGGTGGAGGAGGAGCTGGGTTTGCTTTGAAGTTCTCCATTAGAGTTAATAGGGATTTATATGAGTTAATATTTCATTATAATTTATACTTCATTCACCTTACAGTAGGTTTTAGTCTGGAAACCTTTTGAAGACATGGCATTGAAAAATCTGAAATTCATGTGAGTGAAATAATGCATCTTAATGGCTTTAGGCTGGGCAAAATTAGACACATGTGAGCAAGATTAATGGAACCTCCCATCAGGATAATGCTTTGCATGCCCCTGAACATCTGTCCCACAAAGCCACAGCTGTGAAAGCTGCTCCTGTTGTAAATTAGTACCTGCTCTTGGAGATACTGCTCATCCTGGGAGAGTATTGTTTCACCAGGGTAGAGAAGAGAAGAGTACGGAGCGAAGCTGAGTCAGTATGGCATCCATGCCACCGATGACACGATAGTGATCTTGTACAGCAAGACTTACTTACCCCAGCGGAGGGAATGAATTAGTTAGAAACGCTTTTCAAGGGCACTGGCAAATCACAGAAGTGTTTTTAATCTGTGGAGTGTGTTGCCTATATTTCCTGCCTATTTGTATTGTTTCCTTCCTTATATACAGTTTAACTTTGACTCCAGATCTGCTCAGGGAAAAAGATTCCAGTCAACATAAGCAAAAGAGGTAGAATTAGTCCTGTAACGTCATAAAACAGAAAACACTGTCTGTTGTGATGGCTGCTGTCTTACGCCACCCGTGGTTCAGGTCATGATGTGGCATGACGTTAGCGCTTCAT
>NW_009649180.1:1859763-1861192 GCF_000708025.1 Charadrius vociferus
AAGTTAGACTTGCCAAGGAACAAAAGAAAAATACTACCTCACCAGTGGCATTGTGTTCGGAAAATGCACATCTATCAACAGGGTCTACACAACCTGAGAGACTACAGGCACCGAATGTTAACTCCTAACTGAGGAAGGGTTCCATTTGGAAAGATATATAAGTCCCTAAAGGTAAGCTGGGTACGTGCTGAGCTGGCCAGAGCACCTAGGCTCACGCAGCAGTGCCTGCGTACCCTCCCAGGAGCCCGCAGGAGCTGTCAGCCTGATGAGGAACCATTTACCTTCCGTCTCCTCTGTAACAAACAGGCACACAGGCTTCCTGCCCCAGGCTTGCCTTATTGTGAGGTCTCTTCTCAATCTGTTCTTAACGCCTTTATCCCTTTTCAACTTTTTTCATGTTTAGATGAAGAATGCATCCGACAAAGCCCACAGCAGAGTGCATACAGTTCAGGACCGGGTTCCTCCCATGGGAAAGGACTATGCCAGAAAGAAGAGCTAGCCCTCCTCTGAAGAGGATCTGATAACCAAGTTTTTGTTCTTTTGAGCCACCTTACCAAGTGGGTCACGAGGGCTAGTGCCAGTGCAGCAGAGGCTGCGAGTGTGTGTCTGTGAGCAGAGAGCACAGTGAAAGGGATGCTCCCAGCTACAGCAGACTTAAATACGCTTAAAGCAATCACAAACCCACAGTGGCACCTCTAAATGTAAAATTCCGGTGGAAACTTCCCTTAATTTTATTTTCCAGTACAAGAACTGAGGGCATCAGATGAAGTCAGTAGAAGCCAGGTCTGAGACGAGAGGAGGGAGTTTAGGTGAGCTGTGTAACACCTTGCCACAGGACGCTGCGGGGGGTCAAAGCCTGTAAAAGTTTGTGGCATAACCGGAAAACTTTATAGAACAGAAATCCATTCAGGGTTATAAATACTTAGAAACTCCATCCAGATCTGGAAGTTTGTAAGCTGCAGCCAGCTGGAAGAGTGTTAGAAAGCAGTATAATTTATGCTTGTGTGTTCTTTTCTGTAGGCATCCACTTACAGCCACAGTCCGATGCAGGATAGTGGGCTCGATGGACCTTTGGTGAGGTCCAGGACAGCTGCTCTCATGGTCTCTATTTTGAACTCACCCCTAATATGAGCTGTCCCCTCTTTCCTGGTAACTTATTATTAGAACTGGGTCACATGAAGCATTTGGGACCACGTCTCGGTTGCGTTGACCGACATTTCTTTCATGGGGAGAGCTCTGTGCTGGCAGGCACAGCAATATAGCTTACGCGGGGAGGGAAGTAGCAGGTTTTTTGCATAAGATTCGCTTAATGCAGACTTTTTCATTTTTGCGGCTGTTCCCTTTTCCATAAGGGATGTATGGCTGAGCTAATCCAGGGAGGCGTCAAGGCGCGTGCTGTATTTAGAGACAGCCACCTGCTTGGGAACAT
>NW_009649180.1:1861211-1870142 GCF_000708025.1 Charadrius vociferus
CAGGAAAACTCCCATGCGGATTCTGCAGCAGCCTAAATCTGCCTGTGGCCACCAAAGGGATCAGCGCTCGAAGGCGGTCAGACTCCACCAGCCCAGGAACGCTTGGAGCCCGGCCTTCCCTCTGCCCAGGAACAGCCAGATATTTCGGACAGCTGCAAGGTGGAATTAAATCACGCGGGTGGAGGGTGGCCTAATCTACACAGGCGATATGTAGGTGTTATTTGAGGCTGAGCTGTTCTGGAGGGCTGGGGAATACAGTACTTGTTAACATATGCTGTCCAACTACTTTATTTAGTTAGTGTTGTTAAACTTCATCGCCTTAAAATAGACTTGAGATTAGCATAGAAGAAAGCAAAAGGACTGTTCATTAAAGAAAGAACCTACAAAACAATAAAATTAATTGAAAAGAGAATGAGTGTCTTTATTGCTTTGCATTATTTTGTAGTTAGTCAACAAATAGATTTTATAGATGCTGCAAACATCTACCATATAAAGCACAAGACAGACTCATGATCCTGAGTAGCCTTAAAATTGAACTATGATTGTTTTTTACCTTTTTCTGTTTATTTTTAACTAGAAGGGAAATTTTCACATTAAAAAAAAAGTATTCTGTTATTTGCTGTTTGTATGACAACCTGATTTGCAGTTGAAATTTCTAAAAACAACAATATAGATCTTCTGAATGCCAGCAGACTTCACTGTTTATTTCTGAAACTTGTGTGGATGGTTGTTTCACGCTGGAGCGTGGAGAAAGCACACAGTCATCTGCACTCAACATGCCGAGTACCCAATGTTATGCTAAAACAAGTTCTTTCCACCACCAGCAGGTTGCAAACTTGTTGAAGTAGCTGGAAAGTACAATTACAATAATTCCTAAATGAGAGAAGCGGGAGAAACTAATGAACCTTTGGGTAATTGCCCATTGATTACAGCTAAAAGCAGGCATTCTTTTAGCTATGAAAAAGCAAAGCCTAAAAATGAGCTAGGTCACTTTGGGGAAATAAAATCGGGTTTTGCAAATGCAGATTACAAATTGCAGCCTGTGTCCTAATCTTACCACATTTCCAATCAGGAGCGTGACACCCTGCAGATGAGCCCTGTGCACAGGGGCTGCCTGCCCACTGGTGGGCACCCAGAAATGTGGTTGTGCCAGCCTGGCCCTGGGTGGGGAAAGGCAGGAGCCAGCACAACATGCAGTCCTTCACTGAACTTCTGCCTTGGTGACGAGAGTGGGAAGCCAACCTTTGCCTTTCCAGTTGAACCTCATAACTATACTTGGAAATCAACTTTTTTACTTTATTAGAACCATTTGGAGAAATAAGGATTTGCAGAATTAAGCCCAACAAGTAGTAAAAGCAAAGAGTCTATAAAAATCACTGAAATTGTATTGTCTTAACACCATCATTTAATTTTAGACATTCTTCTAAGTGCAGTTTTAAGACCTTCTTTTAAAGCCTGTAGGTATAGATGCTCCAAATTATTCTGGCATGTTTATTTTCAATCACATTCTGTCTCTTGGGGAAAAAAATGATCGGTGGGAAAACCAGTGTGTACATGCAGTAAGGAAAAGCAGAACTTTGAGAACATTCAACTAACAGGAATAAAAATGTAAACAGTTTTATTTGCTAATGCAACAGCTGATTGCTAATATTGAGGTTAAATACAAAGAGCTGCAGACTGCAGTCAGTGAAACTGGAAGTATATCTGGTGCTATAGATGGAATTTTCTTTATTCTGCCAACATCAATAATACAAATATGAACAACACCCAAGAATAAGATTTCATGGGATCTTCCTGAGGTTGAAATGTGGAACAGAGAGAGGATTTGCTTTTAGGGCCCAACGCAATACTCAGGGAAGTCAATAAACAGAGGATGTTTCTGTTACTGAGCAAACCTGTGCCAGCATCAGGGCTTGTGCCAGAGCCTGAAGCAGTACCCTAAATTGTCATTGCTTGTTTCTGTGGAACCAGTTATGAGCAGTTCCTGAGGAGCCACTTGGAAATTGAAGGTCAATCTAGAATTAAAGCTCTATCTATCTAGCTAGCTAGATAATCCAGAATTACAGCTGTATCTATGAGGGTGGTGGCGCACTGGAACAGGTTGCCCAGAGAAGCTGGGGCTGCCTCGTCCCTGGAGGTGTTCAAGGCCAGGCTGGATGGGGCTCTGAGCAACCTGGTCTAGTGGGAGGTGTCCCTGCCCATGGCAGGGGGGGTGGAACTTGATGATCTTTAAGGTCCCTTCAAACCTAAACAATTCTATGATTTTATAAGAACTATTTCTCCTTATGACTTTATCAGAAATTTGATAATCAGCCTCTTTAAATGATTTAAATATCTCTAGTAAAATAAAGTAGGGATGGTTGACTTTACCTAATGTCTTTCATTCCAGAGGACTTTGAAGTGGTCAACAAACTGATTATTAAATATTTGTCTGGCTATCAGCCATTGCTGGTGTGCAAGGCCAAGGCCAAACCTTTTGGGTTGAAAGGTAAAATATTTTTAAAAGTGCTACATAAAAAGCAGCTGAGGGCACAAGATGCAAAGTATCTTGCAGAAATCAAACTTCATGCTGATTTTAAGCAGGCGAGTTTATCAACTGGAGTTTAGCCAGATTAGCAAGGCTCATATCACTCCAGCAACGAAACATCATACAGCTGTAAGACGGTTACAGGCTATGCTAAAACCTGAGTGTGTTCTTTCAACATATGTGTTTCAAGTCCAATTATAGGATTTCATGAGTTATCTCATGAAGTGAATTTTTGTAAGGTGTTTGGGCTAGTAAATCCCCATGCCTTTGTAGTCAAATAGAACCTGTAACACTTGTTAAATTTACAGGAAGTTATAGGCAGGAAACTGTCTTTGCAGAAGTGAAACGACTTGGTATTCTGCATTTCCCACATCTAATTTGAATATATTCAGAAATCACAACCTTTTACCTTCTTGTACTACAATACTCTTTTTTACACAACCAGTCTCAAAGTGTGGTGGGCACTGCAGAGAGGAATACATTACAAGGCAACAAGATATACTGAGTTGTTTTCTGTCGTGAGCTTTTGTACGTGACTCTCCACAGCTCTATAGCCCATAACCCAGAAGACCTGAGGAGGCTTGGTGTCACCCATGCACTGAATGTTGCACATTTTGCATGGGGAAGAAAAGGACACCAAACTGTCCGTGGCCAGGAAATGCATTATTACAGAATACCTGCAGAGATCTTGGTTGACTTTCACCTCGGTGGACATTTCTGTGCCACCTCTGAGTACATTCACAAGGCCAAATGCGTCGTCTCTCTCCTGCTGCTCTTACACAGCACATTCATTAAGCGATCACAAATTACTTTTGCAGCATTAACTAAACCTCACTCAACCACTTGGGTAAGCCTAATTATCCACTTACAGACATTCTTTCCATTGCCAGGTGGGAAGACAGCAGGATCCTGAAAGATTAGGGGTAACCAACTATGTCCAAATCAGTGGCAAGGATCACACATGGCCTACTGGTAATCATCAGAATGTATCTTCTGTAGCAGGAGAGGGGGAAAAAAAAAAAAAAGGCAATTATAAAAGTGAATGATGCTGTATTTTAGTGATTGGAGAGAAAGTTCTGAGTTCTCAGTTGGAAACCACTGATTTTTTTTAAGCTTTTCTGTATTGATTCATCAGAATACACAATACAAAAATTGTTACTTTTTGCTTTGAGAAACAGCCAAAAGCTGCAAAGAGCTATCACAGAGACATGCCAATTGGCCATTTACAAAGCCTACTGCCATGTGTTTTCCTGTCTTTCTGGACTCAGATCTCTAGTAACAAAAAGCGGTTCTTGATTTATGAAAGGGATGAATGTAATACCCTGAAGGCTACTTTATCTCAGCTGCTGTAAATTGGATCTCGATGAGACGAGATGAGATGAGATGAGATGCGAGTAAGGCAGAAGTATGAACTTACACAATCTGTGACCATGGCACTATTCTGTGCAGCCTGGAACAGCACTACATGTATTCATTTCTATTTTGAAAGGAAAATCTTCATTGACTGTATTCTTAGAAAAAGGAGATCTGCTTCCCTTGTTCTGGCTTACCTTACGATCTTCTGTCACTTTCCTCTAGGCTCTCCAAAGATGCTGGATGCTCTCCAAAGAGCTATCCAGTGGCGAGCAATTTCATCAAGCTGCAGGATTTACATATCGAACTGAAAGACAGTGTACACCTATGTAAACTCTAAACTCTTATGAAATAAAAGAAGATCAAAGTGACAAGGAGAAGTGTCAGACAGACAATCTGAATATGAGATAAAGATGAAAGGAATATACCTAAAGCTTTGGCATCAAACCTAACTTTTCTCTCTGTTTAGGGGGTAGAAGGTTACTGAATTTCATATGCTCCTCAGTTATTTGGTTAAATTGAGGCAACAAATGTGCAAGATACTCCTCTGGGATACATTCCCGGTTTGTCGTCCATTCTGCTCATTAAAACTCATAAAACTAAACTCCAGGAGAAAATAGGCCCCTTTTTAAAGTTAAAGCTCTTAAGGATATCCCAGGACATAAAAGCGTGCTAACCTGTTTTGCTGCATTTAGATCAGCAAATGAAAAGGGGGAAAAAATGTTGTAGTCCAACACATAGAAGTCGTCACCCAGATAGAGGACAGAATTTTTGCACCCTGGTGACAACAGATGCTCAATGGCCAGGGACTTTCCAGAGGTACCTTCCTCCCGCCCTCTGTCCAGCTCTATCTTAGCTTTATGGACCTGAGATTTACAGCAAAAGTAATATATTTTCAGCCATAAAGTAGCCTTCTTTTCATGCTCAGAATTCCTTATTCCCACCAAAATTCTTTTTACACAAACATCGCTGTGTCTCTAGCACTGGTGAACACAGAAAGAGACAAGTTCTTTAATTTCATAGGAATATTTCATAAAGGAACCGGTCTTTCAACACTAGAAGGGAAGACAGGTTTCTCCCAGTGCCCTCACAAAGGAAAGGGGGCTGCAAAGATAAAACACTAATCAGACTTTTGAAATGACTGCCCAAATTGGTGAGCTGAGCTACACCACCCTGGGGTAGTTTTCATCTCAGAGCAGGTCCTTGAAAACAAATTGTAGTTTTAGACTGAAGTCCTTGAGATGCAGAGGTAAGATCCCTGGGGACAGTTGCTGGTGGCAATTCCAGCATGTCGGCAGAACTACGCAGCATTTGCCCAGAGCTCATGTGCTGCATGCGTGCGTTTCCGTACAAGATAACGCAGCGCAACATTGGAACACCAACATTGGGGCCAAATTAATCCTTGGGGAAACTCCCACCAAAAAAACAGTGGTGCAACCCAGGGCTGAATTTGTCTTCCTATTTCCGAAAAGAGAAGTCTGCCAAGGACAGCATGGCCTGAGAGGCACACAGAGCTGGCAGGCTCTTAAGTGTCAAAATAGAACCAGCGTAGCTGTCCGCGTACATCCCGTGCTTCACAGGCGAGACAGAGACAAGAAAAACAATCAAGTAGTCTGGTGGAAAAAGCAGCTTCCCAGGATCGCTCTAGCCACGGTGTAATTGTGATCAATCCGCATTGGCAAGTATCAGCTTTCCGTGTGTGTTCCGCCTAACACAGGCTGCCTGCAGAGAGCAGCTCGGGCAGGCTGATGCATGCTTGTTATCGCTGGCGTAAATATCTCTGCCTTGTGTTATTGTGGCACAAAGCAGCTGGACCATTTGAAAATCATTTAAAAAGCACTATAAAATTAGGGCTCCAGTGCTCTTATTTTATGACTTTCATGAGCAGCCATTGCCTAGAGAGAAATTATCCTCTTTATTTTCAAGGCTAAAGGTTCTTTTAACATTCATCAAAATCATAGTGCACCCTTGATAACACATTGAGCTGTTACTTATCTAGTACAGACTCTTTACCTTCTGCATAATATCACATTTGAGATCTCAGTTCTTCATATACAACTCATTTCATTGTGTCTGCTGTTGTTTTCACCAAGTGAATTTGCATAGTTTCAGGAAAGGCTGGCTGATGCCCTGAAACATATTCTTTCCATACTTCCTAATTTTTTTTTAATTTCTAGAACAATAGCCTGGAGTGTTTTTGTTACTGATCCTTCTATAAAAATGGTCAATTACCTCTCCTGGCAGTGGATTTGCACAGACCAATTAAGCACTGTAAGCGGAAGATTTTCAAGGGCATAAATAGTACTTAGGAGCATAACCTGATAGACTCCCCTTTCTGCCTTTGAAAAATATTTCCCCCATATATATATATAAAATAAATAAAATAAATAAATAAATAATAATAATAATAAAAAGTCTTTGATAATTTTCTTTTTTTTCTATTCTTGTTTTCACAGACAGCTTCTTTACCAAACCCAGGAAAACGGTGAGTGAACCAAAGCAGCATGACCAAATGCAAACAGTACAAAGGGAAAGCCATTCTTTTTAGAGATAAAAAAAGAAGCACAGCTGTATCGACCATACTTAAAGCTCAGATCCGAAGGGCTTAGGAAGAGACACTGCATGAAATTTTCAGCCACAGAGGTTGTGAGTGGGCAATGGTGAGGTCCTGCACATCCTCTGTCCTGCAGCTCAGGAAAACCGCTGTTTTCCTCTGTGTTGTTTAACCTGCCTTAGGCTTCTGTAAGAGACTGGTCACCTTATTATCCAGACATCAAATACAGACTGAAGATAAACATTTAGAAAGTCATAACCTTGGCTCTGTTCTCACGATTCCCTCTTTGGCCAGGATTTTGTCTTTATTCCCTCTGGGGGTAGCAGGCTGCATTCCCGTGCCAAAAGGTGGCACGCTTTCAGACCTCTGCAAGGGGGGCTGGTTGGTGCTAATCGATCCCGCTGCGAAAGCACCTGTAGCCACGTAGAGGAGCTGTAAAGTCAAGATGCAGCATCCTGCATGGAGGAGATGTAACCGGCCAGAAGGCAGGCTGCAAAGAGAGCCCCGCCGCCATGCCAGCACCTCTGCGAGCAGAGGGAGTTTGAATCTTCAACCATAGAGGTCTTGCCTGTCGGCACCCAGTTTGCGATTCACCAACAGGATGCTTAAGCTAACAGGGGGTCAAGGCAGAGTTATTTGTGAATCACAATTGTTTATGACCCTAGGAAGGCAGAAAACAGGATGGGCATGATCAGCAGAACATAGCACAGTCTGCTGTCACCATAGATGAACAAAGTGGGATAGGTATTTAGTAAGTCAGGATAAGAAAGCACTTCTGCTCTGCGGCACGTTTTTCTGTTCCCATAGTCAGCAAGCCAGTAACCACCTTCTGGTGTCTGACGGTGCCAGAAATCGAGAAAAGGGCCCAACTGAGCTGACCTAGTGCTGCGCTCCTGCATTTCAGGCCAGATTTCGCCTTTTGGGTTAGGACCGATCCACCCGGACTCAGCCCTTACTTGTGGCCATGATCAAGAATAAGTGGAAAGAGAAGAGCTCAGTGTAGCCCTCTCAAGATGTGATCCAGCAGCACAACCATGATTATGTCACCTGTGCAGGAGCTTCCTCCCTTCTGAGCTCACCTGCACATATGCTTTTTCCCTCTCAGATATATATGTACCTCACCCAATAGAATAGAAATAGAAAATCCCTTCCACCCAGAGCTTTCAAATTCCTGGACAGCCCTGAATTTGCCTTTGTTTTGGGGATAAACTACATGTGCTGAGGGGTTTTTCACTATTGTCTTCACTAAAAAAGATTGCAAATTAACATTTGAAATTAATGCTTCAGTGCTGACATGGGAGGATTTTCCTTTCAAGCATAGAAGGGGAACAGATGTCTATAGAGTGTTGTTTCCTCTATACACACGTATCTACCAAAGCCCACACATGTAAAGGGTATGCACTTGCTCACCTCATGTTCAGAGCAGGATTAAGCATACCCTGGAGGTGCTGTGACCTAGATGATCAGTTTTTGGAAGCTTGGCAAAAGGACCCTGGTTGTAGGATGTCCTGGAGGAGGCAGATTCAGAGTCATTTTGTGCTCTGTTAAACCTATTCATTTTCAGGAGGACTTAATCTACCTCTGAATAGCAGGTGGGACACTGTAACTCAGAGGTGGGCAGCCAAAAGGCAAAAGAAAGCTCCTGGATGCTGGCAGTGCTCTTGTGGTGTTGCCAGAAGCCACAGAGCTTCCATCACTCACTTTGCTCACACAATGAAATTAATTCTGCTGCTAACTGCAGAACCAATCTGGGAACAAAGTCATTTTACCAAAAGGAGCAATATAGGGAACAATACCTTAAAAAACCAAGTAGGATCAGAATCCTGAGATGGAAGGTGTGAGGGCACTGGGGTCTGTGTTAGCAAGGGTGTTCCTGCCCAGGTGATGGTTGTCCATATCGTCAGTTGTTTTTTCCTCATTGTCACAACAGTTGAAAGTTGCTTTAAACATTTTTCTTTTGCTTCTTCACTCTTGATCCCTTGTCATCTTCCTTGCTGCCACTGCAAAATGAATCTTGGTTCGTAGAGAAAAATCTATTCCCTGCCTGGGAAGCAGATGCTGGATGTTTGGTGCCCCTGTTATAGAATTGGATATTTAGTAATGGATATCGTGGACACCTCATTCATAGGAGATGTGGAAAAGATGCCAAGGCAGGTTAGACATGAAAATCTGGCTAGTCAATCATTCTCCATCAGCCCAGAGCAGAGTCTAGGGGAAGCCAGCCTAAGAAACAGGACAGCTTAAGGATGATTCTTCCCCTGCGCATCTTCCAGCTTTTGGCCTTCAATAGATTGGCTACTTCCTAAACCTCGTGATGCTTTAAATTACCGCAGACCGGACAGAAGGTCTGGTCCTAGTAAAAAACTCCCTAACTGCCTCCCGCCACGCTGCCCCAAGGAGCCCCCTGCCTCCCTCAGCCCAGGAGGCGGCTCGGGCTGGGGGGGAGGCAGGGCGCAGGGAAGCTGCGCCAGCGGGCGCGGGAGGGGGCTCTGGGACC
>NW_009649180.1:1870234-1886719 GCF_000708025.1 Charadrius vociferus
CCCGCACCGGGACCCGGACCCCACCGCCAGGACCAGGACCCCACCGTCGGGACCCCCAGGGCCCACGCAGTGCTGCCCTTCAGAAGTAACTCTTACCGACTAATAAGCACCCGGTAATTTTCACGGGCGCCCAAAACCTTTGCCGAGTTTTCTTCGGTTTTGTTTTTTAGAAGGATGGAGGGGAAGCATCGCTCTGGCTGGAGAGGAGGAGTAACGCCTTTGGTTAACTCTAAGCCCTCAGCCAGGCTGACTGCACTTTCCAAACCAGTTTCCATTCTCGTAGAGGGTTTATTTCCTTTAAGAAGAGTATTTGAAGTGAAAGCAGTTGGGGAGAGAGCATGAAGAGCATGGACTCCTCCATCCAAGCCCTCTTTCAAAGCTCCCCCAGCTCCTGCGAGGGGCTCGGTCCTGGCTGTGGAAACGTCCCCTCTGTGAGACCCATATAACTGGAGGGTCAGTTTTCCCCTGGAGAACAGGCAGGAGAGATGCTGTCTGAGGTGACCACCACCACTAGCCCACCGCCCGGTCCAGCAGCTCGATGCAACAGGTTGCCAGTGCTCAGGCGTGTTGTCCCACCCGTGTCCGCCCCTCGTGCCTTCCTTTCTTCCTCAAAGCTGGAGGAGGGGGATGTTTGCACTGTCTTGGCTCTTTTGCTACTATGACTGGAGGAAGTGGGAAAGCGAAGAGAAACATATTTGGATAGAGAGAGAACAAAAGACTAAAAGAATCACCCTGCTTTTTACTTTGGCTGATTGCATTATGCCCTGGACTGGTTTGTTCAGCAGATTTTGCCAGTGGAGCAAAACCAGGCCAAACTGCAACGTGCGTATGACAAATGAGCCCCGTTACAGGCTTTTCTTATACAGAAGACCTGCATGGGAAAGGATACAGCATAGATCATCTGATGTATACACCCAGGTCAATACCAATTTAATTCATCCAGAACATTTCACATTTTTCTTCCATCCAACCAGCGCAGTTTCTTGCATATCAGTAACAGCTCCCTATAAGAGCCAGTCATGAGTATACTGTGTATTTTTAAATCCTTCAACATTGCTTTCTTCCGCCATCTTCTGGCAATATGAAAAAACACAGCGTTTCAGTAACAGCAGTGTTGCTGTGCTTGTCTAAGGCATGGGTTGTCAGTAAAGGCAGTGCGTAATCAGATCAGTTGGCATAATTGGAAAAAAAATACAGCCCCTCTTGCTTATTTGACAGCTTGCCTAATTCTTCCAGCTCTACCAGTTGATCTAGTAGCAGTGGCTCCGTGGTTATCCCAGGACAAAATGTCTGTAACAGCAAAGAAGAGTTGCATAACGTGTGAGGCCTTATAATTTTATAATAGGACTTCACTGAGCGTACCATAAATATTTTGAAGAGATGCCTTTTTGCCAGTTTTGCTCTCGGCTCTTCACAGCTCCTTGACAAAAGACATCTTTGTTTCCTATGCAACCACAGGAAGATCTTGTCCGAGAGGCACATAAAGCTTTTCCTTCTACTGCAGCAACTATTTCTCTCTGATCTCTCAGCGCAAACACCACAAATCATGCCAAAGCACCGTGCATTATTTGCTTAATTCTAAAGCAAAACATTTTCAGTATTTTGTTAAAAATGTATATAAGATTTAGATAAGATTAAAATATGGTTTCTGGGGTTTTTTTTCCCCTTTTCCTGCAGTCATACAGAGGTTCTTTGTAAATGACTACACGAGCCCCACTCTCCTGTCACAATAGCTTTTCCCACATAGTTTTGCTAAAAATATAAAAAATATGATAATTAAAAAAGCAAAAATCCAAAAGGAGAAAATGCCAGTACTTTTTCCTTAAAATAAACTCAAAATTCAAAGACAGTGAGAAAAAACTAGTCACAAAATTCCAGCCTGCAAAGAGAACATAAATAAAAGCTGTTCAAAGCTTTGTTCATTTTCACTAGCACCAGCAAAAATGAATGCTTGGGATGCCAGGCATTGGAGAGAAAGGATGTTAATGCTATTTATAGCTCATGGATGGCTCCCATTACCATTGTACCTGAGAAGCTCGAAATCCTTAATGTATTCCTGCTCACAGCAACTTTCTCAAGCAGAGGACAGCCTTCCCAGGGCTGTGCTGGAGGCACTGGGGTTTGCTTTGGGAAAATGGAGTGTTACATTTGCAGCCTGTTCCCAAACTGTCTATTACAAACCGCCTGCAGCAGGCACAGTCTCCAGCAAGGCTGCACCCCTCCCTGCTACCTGTGCTTGATGCACCCCTCCTGGGAGCCATGAGCCTGCTGCTTTGCTGGAGGCTCTTCCTCCCTCCCTCCATCACCCTACCGGCTTTGGCATCGATCTACAGTCCGCACAAAGCCCCAGCAGGAAACAGTGTCAGAAAAAACAAAAAAAAAAAAACAGCAAAAAACCTGACAAGGTAAAGGTGAAAAAAAAAAAACCTCCAAAAACTTGCTGGCACATAACAACCCTTACTTCTGCCCTGCCTGACCAACTGCAAGACTTGGGGGGCATCAACATGGTTTCTGCAGCGTGGACAGCACCGCTGGCTCCTCACACAGACAGCCCAGCAGCCACTGGCGGGGAAACTCCTTCCCACAAGCCAGCACATGGCAGGACAAGCTCTCCCAGTGACCTTGGGACTGGATGGCTTGCAGAGCAGCAAGTGTGTCCCCCCTGCCCTTGGCCCCTCATCCATCACAGCCCGGAGAGGTGGCTGCACGACCCACAGCCCCTGACTGGGCATCTCCCTGGCTGCTTGCACTCTGCTTTACCTGGTACCCCAGTACCAGGGAGGAGCAACAGGAAAACCACTCCCAGTTTTATTTCTTCAAATTCGAGGTAAGAAATTAGGAGCAAATATTCATCAGCCATATAATCAAAAGTTTGCAAGAGAAAGTAAACCCCAGTTCTAGGTCTTAGCATCTCCTCCTAGCTGTTTTCATGCACCTCATCAGTGGTCAATTCCTTTGACGCAAACTATCACCCTACTTAAAAGATAACTTATAAAAAAACAATCACAATTTTAAAGTCAGCAATTAAAAACTCTTTTTTAAAAAAAAATCTTGCTCTGCCCCAACAAAGCTGAGAGTGTCCCTTGAAAGCTCTGCGATTTGCCTGAAAAAACTTAAGTGCCAAAACAGATCTTCCATTGTAGAGTTTTGAAGTCTTTTTGCTCGATTCCACTGCAAAGAGTTTGTACAGCTTTGTCAACCTTAGAAAAAGGTGCCTTTCTCCTATGTACCCTTTCAAGCAAGGCAAGGCAAGGCAAGAACACTTCACTGCTTATGTTAAAAGCACAGGGAGAGACAGACAGCTCAAAGATACCACTGCCAAATGACTGAGGAATATCAAAACCCCTTTACTTGTGCCTTCAAATATTCTGAAATCTTGCAAGCTTGACAGCATTGTCAATTTTGTATTGACAGCAGCAGTCAGAGAAAAATCATTTGAGGAGTAAATCAAGGAGAAGAAAAAAAACCCCTTTAATCCACAGTCACACAAATCCATACTGCCTGCAGAAGGGCAAGAGCTTTGGAGCCCCTTTTAATAGCAATATATTAACATCCTTGTTTGTCGTTCCTGAAGCTTGCAAGGCATTTTTTCCCCCCGTCTTTCAGAGTCTGGACTCTTCAACATCATTTGTGTCAGACCTGCCCATAACTTACACCTATGGCCAGCCTGTGACACCGACGAGATCTCGGCGCAGCGCTGGCGGGGACAGCACTCACTGAACTGTTGTCAGTATGAAGGTCACTTTGTTTTTCTTGCTCTCGCTGGAGCTCCTCAGCCCTCGGGGCACGGGCTGCCCAAGGCGGCTTTCTGTCTCTGCTCCTCACAAGCCACAGCCTCTCTGCTCCATTACTGGCATTATGTAAGATTAAAGCGAAGTTTCTACTATTAGAAGCAGTTAGCTGCATGGTGACTGCGTGCTCGCCTGGTTACAGCATATAGCACAGCTATGGCTGCTGGCAGCAAGGCTTAAAACTGCAGCTATTTTAATTCAGGGAGAAGCACGAGTGTAGTCGAGGTTCGTCAAGAAAAACAGTAGTTTTGGGGTTTTTTAATTTCTAGCTGTGATACCCTGGACAGGAGTGCCCCTGAAGGGTATTAAAGGGGAAAGCATCACCCTAGGCTTGACAGATATTCACAGCCGAGCTGGAAATTATGGCAGGAGCCTGTGGAGGGCAGCGCTGCCTTGCTGGGGATGGTGCACTGAATTGCTCAGAGATGCCAGCTGCTAAGGTAATACTTCTTTTTTTTTTTTTTTTTTATCTCCTTTGAATCTGAAAGCTGCAGATGTAAAAGCTGTTGTCCTGCCACAGCCATGGCGTGTCACTGCAAGCGGGACTCCCTGTTTTTCCACCCGCAGCCCCCATTCTCCAAGCATCCTTTTCCGCAGCGTCAGCCCCGTGCCTGGGCAGCTGCCTCTTCCTCGGCTGCGTCGCTCTAAAAGGGGAGGCTTGGGGGAGGCAGGCTGGGGGGCTGGGGGCAGCACAGAGGTTCTCCCCCCTTGGGAAGATATGGTCTTGGGAAAATGCAGGCAGATCCATTACATTGCAAAAGAAAGGAAATGCTCTCCAGGAGCATTTCCATGAGCTAAGGATAACATCCTCTCTCCAAAAACCAGCAGGACACAGGTGAAGCTCCCACCACCAGCCTAAATCCTGCTGGCAGGACCACGAGAGCCTGGCTTGGCAAGCTCTGGCCCTCCTGGGGGTTTGCCTTGCCCAAGGACAACCATGGCTGTGTGACCTGGGATGGGGCTGCTGGAGGGAGCATTGTACGAGCGAGCACTGGGAGACCCCCTGGGGCTCCCCACCTCACTCAGGAGCCCACCTGAGCTGAGACGCTCAGGCTTCATCTCCACCTGTGCCACCTCACAGCTCTGCCCATGCCTGGCCATGCCACCGCCTTGACTTCCCGCTTCACCTGAGACCTGCCTCACCACCCTGGGCTCTCCTGGCCATCCCAACCCCTGGCTGGGGCTGGGGCTCACCTGCCCTGCCCTCTGACTGCTCCCGCTCCTCAAACAGCCTTGTGTGTCCCTGCCATCCCCAGGTGCTCGCAGCTGCCCTGGGGCAGTGGTAGGCTGTCCTGCCCTGCAGCAGCTCCTCCAGCCCCACCAGCAGCCCCGCCATGGGGGGGGGGACTCACGAAGGAAGGAGCCTTCTGCTCTCCAGCCCACCTCAGGCTCCTCGCAAGCAGAAGTTCGAACCTTCCAGCTCGGTTTGGCGGAGTCAGAGGGCCCCATCATAAATGTACAAGGCTGGTCGTGAACAGAGGCGTTGGGATGGAGAGAACAAGCAGCGAAGAGGTGTGAAGATTCAGATTTTCTCCCACCCAGTGAAACACGGCTGCGGCGTAGGGCGAGGAGCATCTGTGAGCCGAGCCGAGCTGAGGGGGCAGCCCTGGAGGAGGTGTGCAGGGCTGCTCCCGCTCCTTCCCGAGGCTGCGGTTAGAGAGGGCTGTGTTTTCCAGAGCCCTCGATCTGGCATCTTTCCCAGGTAGTAAATTCTCTTAAAAAACGAACCAAACAGAGCTTTAATTGTACATTCTGCTTTTCTCTTCACTCCAGAATAATGGCCATGGCATTAATACAGTGCTGCATTGAACACATACCCGCACTGAGGCCGAGGGACTGATTCTGCTTTCCATTATTCAGGGGCGCTGCCTCTGGTGAGGCAGAGCCGGGTTTAAACAGCGAGCA
This sequence comes from Charadrius vociferus, assembly GCF_000708025.1. Classification (NCBI taxonomy): domain Eukaryota; kingdom Metazoa; phylum Chordata; class Aves; order Charadriiformes; family Charadriidae; genus Charadrius; species Charadrius vociferus. The sequence goes on from NW_009649180.1 coordinate 1,875,931, forward strand.
GGAGCAATGAACTTCTACTGTTCCCTGCTGTTTGAGTGTGGGCAAAATAAAAGGCCATAATATATGATGCAGTCAGCCAAGAAAGCAATATTGCTCTGCCATGTGCATGGTCTACACCGAGACGAGTCCAGGATCTCATTTCTAAATTCCCATAGGTGCCTCATTTAAACCATCAGCCATAACCTGCTTCTCATTTTCAATACCACTTGGTATTAGAGCTGCAGTGAACTGCTGGTGAGAGATTCTAATTCCTGCAAACAAGCCCCTGTAGGCTTGCAAGGAAAACAGAGAGTTCCCCTCTCGGTTGCCTGCTAAGTTCCCATCTGGCTGTTTTAACTTTGCTATTGCTTTTAAATGTGGCTGTTTCTGCACACGAGGCTTTCAGCTCTACCTCAAGAGACTCCTGGGTTCTCTTAGCATCGGATGCTGGCCAAAATGTAGAGACACAGATTGGGTCTTCTTAACAAAAAGGAAGATCAGATTTCACATTACAGTATCTGAAAGATTAATTCCACTTACATGATCATTTCCCTGTGAACCACACTTCTTTCCATCTGGATTTTTCCATCAGGAGGACAAAGAGCCGTAGTGTTAAGCACTACCTGAGAGAAAAGAGCAGGGAGGGTAAAAGATGAGTGCGGAGATGCTGGCCGAGAGGAAAGGGAAGAAGAAAACAGAGTAGACAGCAATTTCAAACGCATTGTCTCTCTGCCTTTTAATTTGTCATGTGAAATACATTCTGATCTCATGCTTGGGTATTTTGGACTATTTAGTTTGTTGGGTTTTGAATTAGGTAATTTAGGATACTTGGCTGCAGGAGCTTTCTCTATCATGTTATTGTTATCTAGTGTTTGTGTTATGGTAGTAGCCACAGGTCCAGCCAAAATCAGTGCCCTGCTGTGCCTGAGGCTATCAATGATCTCATGTAAGGCCCTGTTATTGAAAGACACCTGTCCCCACGCGGGCCACCACCATAACCACAGGCAGAGCTGTGGCAGCTAGGAAGGTGCTAGCAACAGGGACAGAGGACAGATGACTTGGGGCCCAAGTAATGCCCTGCCACGGGCTCCTTCTGGGACTTCAGACAGTCATTTAATCTCTCTGCAGTTCAGTTCAGTGTTTAGGAGACGAGGTAGCAACCATGGCAAAATGGCAGGAGGCTTTTCCCTGTTACAGAAGTGAAAATTAGGACGAAGTAAGTAAGTGGCTGCTCAGTTAGTCTGTGTTCATTTTTAGTTAAACAAAACATTTTTCCTCAACCAGGGAAAAGCCACTTCATCTTGTTTTAATATTTTAAAAGATTTTATGCAATGCTAAAGTAAAATTCTAAAACAAAACTAACTTTGAATAGAAAAATGCACATGGTCTTTTTTTTTTTTTTTTAAACAAAATGAACTATTTCAAATCTACAATATCGAACTGTTAGCTTTTGTCAGAACTTTGCTGAGTTTTCTTTCACTGGAATCTGCAAATGCAACACAAATCTGTTAAATGCTTTAGCCAATTCAAGTCAGTGGGGGTTGTGTGTTTTTTTTTCTTTTCTTTGCCAGAAAAATCATCAGTAGAAAATGGCAATTGTTTTCAGTGTAGAGAAAAAAAAAAAAAAGAAAATATAAAAAAAAGCCTTGCGGACTATAGTATTCAAGTGGCCGGACAGTATCAGGGAGATACAAAGCTCAACTAGGTTGTTGCAGACGAGGTCCTGGAACCACCGAGTCCCTCGGGAGCTGCACTCAGCCGCGCGCAGGGTGCGGAGCCACCCGCAGCCCCTCCTGGGCACTCCCCGCAGCCCGGCAATGCCGCTCCCATCGCCACCTGCAGCTTCTGCCCACCAGGGAAATCCAAGCCTCTGTGGCACCTAGAGAGGTGACGCAGGCTCCACTGCTCAGATGTGGAGCCAAGGAGGTCCCGGCCATTTGGGGTGCTCTGGGTGTTTGGGAGCTGATGCATAACGACAAAACAGTTTTAAAGCTTGTGCTGCCTTGTATTCTCCCATGGAAAGTAGGGAGATTATTACATCTGGACAACCCGTAACATCTCTATCCCATCTCAGATGTCTCCTATAGGTAGAAGAGTTTGGGGTTTTTGTTGCTGCTGTTTTGTTTCTAACCTTAAAAAAAAAAAAAAAAGGGAAAAAAAAAAAGAGAGACAGATAGAAAGAAACAATCTAATGAGAAGGTCTTTAGGTACTTCCAGGCTACAGTTTAAAAGAAAAGTAATCCTACCCAACTTGCATGGTCTAGACCTCTGCAGAAAACGTAACTGACCTTGTGAGTAGAAATTTTTTCCGCAATTACAGGGGCTCCTGCCGTCACTGGCTGTTTCAACTAGAGAAGCTTCTAGGAGCCACCCAGAGGGAGAAGCTTAGAGAAATGTAATCAGTGGCAGCACATTTGCTAGCTTTGCAGTACCTTAAAGTAGAAGGCGGGGGCAGGAGGGGGAACCCTCAGCAAAGTCCCTGGCCTTCAATTAAAAAATTCATATTACTTTCCTCATTAGTCCAATCACCTGGTATAGCTATTTCCAAGCTTACCCTGAAGGCCCCACAGAGCAACACAATTCCAAGGCCAGTGCAGTGCAGAACAGAGCGGTGTGCTTGGGAGGAGCTACGCTTCGTGTTGACACCAGGAGCTCACTTGTCTGGCATTAGTCATGTGAGGCAAACAATGTTGACGCGCGTTTTGGAAAGAGGATTGCTGTATGAAAGGGAGCTCTGTTGCACTGCAGCCAGTGAGGAGCTAAGGCTGGAGTCGCCTGCTAAGTTTCACCAGCACCAAAACAATTCAATTCTTGGAGGCCAAGAGAACTTCCTCAAAGTCAGGTCTTGAACGAGAGACCTCACAATATAATTTTCTCTGCTAATCGTCTCCATTACTCTAACTAGCTGACAGCTGGGGGTACTGCTGGATGAACAGCTGGACATGAGCTGACAATGTGCACTCACCGCCCAGAAAGCCAACTGTATCCTGGGCTGCACGAAAAGAAGCGTGGCCAGCAGGTCAAGGGAGGGGATTCTGCTCCTCTGCTCTAGTGAGACCCCACCTGGAGTACTGCGTCCAGCTCTGGAGCCCTCAACACAGGAAAGACACGGACCTGTTGGAGCAGGTCCAGAGAAGGGACGCAAAAATGATCAGAGGAATGGAACACCTCTCCTGTGATGACAGGCTGAGTGAGTTGGGGTTGTTCAGCCTGGAGAAGAGAAGGCTCCGGGGAGACCTATTGTGGCTTTTCAGTACTTAAAGGGGGCCTACAAGATGGGTGACAAACTTTTTAGCAGGGCCTGTTGCGATAGGACAAGGGGTAACGGTTTTAAACTAAATAAGGTAGATTTAGAATAGATGTAAGGAAGAAATTTTTTACAATGAGGGTGATGAAACCCTGGAACAGGTTTGCCAGAGGGGCGGTAGATGCCCCATCCTTGGAAACATTCAAGGTCAGGTTGGACGGGGCTTTCAGCAGTCTGACTGAGTTGAAGATGTCCCTGCTCATTGCAGGGGGGGTTGGACTAGATGACCTTTAAAGGTCCCTTCTAAGCCAAACTATTCTATGGTTCTATGATTCTATGACAGGCTGCAACAGAAGTTTAAAGCAGTGGGGGCTAGGACAACTGAAAGTTTAACATATATCTGCTGACCTCCACAACTTCAGCTTTTAAACATCTGCAGTGACTGAGAGTCATCCACGCTCCTTGAAAATGAGCCTGTGGTCTTATGAACCTCCTGATGTAGAACCTGTATTATCTTTTCCTTGATTTCCTTTTACTGCTTCAGCTTAATGTTCTGTATCAGTGAAAGTACAAACAGGTCATCATGACGATGCTGGCAGTAGCTCTTGAGCACAGTGCATGACTTTCTCAAGGCAGTAAAACTTGTAGGGCAAGGCACAATATCTTTTTTCTGTGCTTCATGCTAATCTGTGCTGGGATTGCACAACATACTCCTTTACCAAAGTTCTTGGTGTTACATGCCCTGAGAAATTTGTAGGGTTTTTATCCCTATATTCCTCTCTACTTCCCTGCAGTTCTTCTCCTTCATCACTAAAAGGAAAAACCAGTCAGCTTTTTTTCCATCTCTCCCATCACTTTTATTATGCTTTCCATATTTTGCTTATTAAGTAGTTACCCTAGGGAAACTTCCCTTTTATTGGAACATACAAAAAGCTGTAACTGTTCTTAACATTTGTGGGGAGGAGAAGGGAGAAGGGGGCAGGGGAAGCAAATTTAGGCTAAGGTCACAGATGTATGTGGTGTGTTCAATAATTTGCCTTGCATCATCTCTACTTCGCTTTCCATTAGCAGCAAGATATCCTCCCTTGCTTTCTGCTTACACCCCAAATCAGCCTACACTGTTACAAAGAACGTACCTGGATGTTTGGACGTAGTTGTTGTTGTTGTTTTAGGAGCAACATCCATCTGGCTGCTGCTGCTGCGGGGCAGGGGATGGACTAGATTATTTCCAAAGGTTCCATCTGCACTTGTTTTCTAGAATTGCTGAGCAAATAAACCCGAACTCTAGATTAAGGCATTCAGACATTACAGCGAAAGCTAATGCCACATCAGAATAAACACAGGCCACCCCACTTTGGGAAGAGGTCTAGTATGGCTCCCATGTTGATTATGGCTTTAATAACAACAAGCAACCAAACAAAGCTCATCAACGTTCTCTGGGGGTGAGAACAGCAATTCAGGATAATGAGATCCTGGCAGGAGAAATGCTCCTTAGGTCTCAGAGAAGGGATTGCTTGGATAACTTTGAACTTTTGCTCTCGACTGAGCTCTGTTTCAGGCTGGACTGAGCTTCCTGGGTCTAAACCAGTAAACAGCATTACAAAAGGGATGCCCATATCCCACCACATGATCTGTGAGGGAGCAAACCAGTCCTAGATGGGATTCTTAACAGGGAAACAGAGCCAGACCTTTCAGCTCCGTAATTTCCCAAATTTCAGATGCTCTTCTCTTCTTACATCCCAGGTAAGTACCCTACCCCTCAGATGAGAGAAACAGCCTCTCTCTGGAGGCAAATAGCTATCACGTTATTTATACAAAGTGGAACAGCTCCCAGAGGAGAGACTGAGACAGACAGACGCAAGTATACCAGTATAGCTGAGCGTTCAGGGGTATCCACCTGAGAGAGAGAAAAAAACTGGTTCAAATTCTCTACATTTCTATTTATATACGTACATACATATATATGGGTATATATGCATGTGAAAATTCTTTCATATGTGTACATGTGTGTATGTATATACATGTGCTTAAATACATCCCTATAAATGAGAGAAAATTGTACACACATTTTATATATGTATACACATACTCTATATGAATATGTCTTAGATACACATCCTAAGATTTCCAACTTGGCCCTAGAAGGTTAGTAAGTGTATGTCAGTCTAATAATTCATTCTTACAAAGACTTCCAGTTTTAACTAACAAGAATCAAGTGTGCACAAACACTTCGGTAACTCTCCAACACAAAGTACAGGAGCTTTCCTGTATACACTCATTAGTGCGATCGCAACAGAAATAATACCTGCACCTACAAGGTTCAGCCACTGCTGCATTCGGGTGGCATGGGATGTTCTTTTTCAACAGTGTTACTTGACAAGAAATTAAATCATATCGTCTTATGCTGCTGCTTTCTCAGGGGATGAATTACATGCCTGTAGAGTCCTACCACAGAGTCAGTCCTGCTCTCTGGATGCTTTTAGCAACACCTGCAGGCCCTGCCACACACCAGTTATAATAATGTACTGCTATTTGGAGGGTAATGAACAGGACTACTTTCTAGGGAATATTATTTCTGTATGAAAATTTTCTCTTAATTCATTTCAGAATAGCTGTCTCTGATACAGCCCTAGTGCGTGTGAGAGAGGAGCAAGATGCCTCACACCAGAGACTCTTCATCTCCGAGTAGCAGCGCAGGGAGCAGAGCTTCCTATGAAACACCAGCGCTATCAGACCTCCAGCGGCTCTTTTGGTTCAGAGGAGGCTCTGATAATCACGTGGACCAAGTCTGGCCAAATATTTACCTGGGAGATGCGTAAGAACACATGGTCCTATCGTCAAGCTGTTATTGGTCCCGAGGAGGAGGAGCAAGGGGTGGGTGGTACTCTGGGGAGCAGTTTCTGGGTCTGCAGGAGTGTTTTCGCGATACAGCCTTCCAAAACTGATACCATAAGTAGTTTGGATGTCATGGGAAACATGACATACAAAATGGTGACTTATTCATAGTGTGTCTGAGTTGGGTTTTCTTTATTCTGTGAACCACAGCGGATGTGGCAGGGTAACAATTATTTGTATTCTAGACAAAAGTCATTAAATAACACATCCCAAATTGGTGTCAAATCTGAGATGCGTTATCTGCCCTGGAAACTGTGCTCTAAGGCAGCAGACGAGCACTGTAGCCCTCACACTCAAATAGGAGTAGCAGGATCAAGAGCCAGATGGAGGATGACCCAAATGACTGATACAATAGGGATTTTGCCAGTCTGAATTTAAACTTTCTTTCAAAGATGGTAAAACTGAAAGCATCAAACAGGAATTTTCATGCAAATACCTTATTCTTGTGATCACTTCTCTTTATTCCCATTTCCTTCTATTTGGATTACTAGAGATTGCATAGATCATCAGCTCATTTTTCCCAACTCCTCCTCCTCATGACTACATCAGTTAAGGATCACAGTTTTGTGGAATAACTTCAGTCCCAGTTTATGGTGGGAAAGGGGTTGAACCTGGCTGGTGAGCGTGATGCAGCCGCTTCATGTCCAAACCAGGAACAAGGTGCTGCTGCATCTGTGTGGGTTCTCGCCGTTGTGACCCATGCACACTAGGAATGAGAGGTTAGCTCTAGAACTTGCTAAACAACTATTTAAAGGAAAATTTTGACCACTTTATGCAGTAAGCCATGTTCCCAGGGCTTAACTGCTGGGAGGCATTTGCCTAACTAACAGTATCCCACCAGCAAGTCTGCGCTCTTGCTGCTCTCCACAACCCCATATCACATTTTTTTGTGTGCAAAGCACTATGGGCTTCTTGAAATTTGCTACTCTCTAAGCAAGCTGCAGTTCCTGCATCCTTCCTTAGCGGGAGCAGGCACTAACTTTAAACCATGATATTTTAGCAGAACGTTAGGAGTGTTGCCAATAAGCCCTTCATGTCTTTCAACAGGTGGGCTGCTAGGAGCAAAACTACTCTTCAAAGCCTCAACATTACTCATATCCTTAATGCAGCAGATGGGCCATATAGCATCAACACAGGAGCCAAATATTACAAAGATCTGCAAATAGAGTACTACGGAGTAGAAGCATTTGATGATCCTTCCTTTGATTTAAGTATCTTCTTCTACGATGCTGCCAATTTCATAGGCAAAGCCTTAAACACTTCGGGAGGTAAGAGGGAGGCAAAGAGATGCTTTGGGAGGAAGTTTCAGTGTGAGCCAAATGGCTTCTCCTTGGAGTAATAGGCAGCCAGCAAAGCTCAGATTCCGCATACGGTTTGAGAAGGCACATGCAGAACTGCTGCGCAGAGGACTGGAGAAGGGCGCCTATGCCATGAGCTGCAGGGAAGGTGGCCATGGCCAAGTCCCCAGCAGCTGGGGAGGGCTGACTGCCCCAAACCCAGCGCGGTGGGAGGAAAGACCAACTCTCAGAGCAGAGCGAGAGGGAAGGGCAGAGGTTATGGCACTGCAGGTGCTCCCCTACAGGTCTATCCTGCGGGAATTGGCAGGATCCAAATGCCTCCAATGCACACCTTGCACCCGGTGGGGGCTGCAGCCCAGCGACCCTGCCCCGGGTACCACAGCCCTGCGATGATGCACTCAGCTTGGAGCACCGGCACTGCAGCGCTGCCTTAAATGCTTCACATGCTTAAGCGCTTCGCAGAATTGGAGCTTTATTCAGGCTGTCTATTAAGCTAGAAGAGCAGCAGAAGTTAATGAACTAAGTCAAAAACTACGAGCCTGACCCGCAGCCTGCCGAATTTTTGTCAGCAGCGTTTGGATTATGGCCTAGTTATCATAATTTCCATTTGTTCCAGAGTTTGCTCCGACTCTGACTGGCTGCGAGATCTGCTGCTTTCACTAGAGTGCTTTATTAAATCCCCAGTTATAGCTCACACTGGGCTGCTGAGATACAGTAAATTATGAGTCCATTTTTACAGGCAGACTATCCTACAGAGTTTATGGGACTTGTCAGTGATCAGTCAGGGCTGGGCCAAAATTTTCTGCCAAAACCGTGTTGGTCTTTTTCCACAGAAAACTATACTAATAAGTTTAGTCACAGAAAGCTGCTCCTTCCACAGAAAATTTGAACTATTTTAATCTGAGGCCTCAGTTAGATGCATGAGGTCAGTATGAAATGCCACCTTGCCTGAAATACATGGCACGATCTTATGCTAACTGTCCACGAAAACATGAGTATCCGCTAATCGTCACTGTTGTTTTCCCAACTTGTTTCTAGTAGTTTTTGTCCTCCCTGTGTCCCTCTTGCTTTAGAAGTGCTGAAGCCCACTCACCTTGCTGTGCCTCTTCTTTTGCAGGTAAGGTGTTTGTTCATTGTGCCATGGGGGTGAGCCGCTCTGCGTCCCTAGTGCTCGCCTTTTTAATGATCCATGAAAACATGACACTCGTGGATGCTCTGAAAACAGTGAGCGCTCACAGAGACATCTGCCCAAATTCAGGGTTCCTCAACCAGCTCCGGGACTTGGACATTAAATTAAATAAAGAGAGGAAAGGAACCAGAGGATGTCCTACTAAAGAGTTGTAAGAGAGTATTGCTGGAAGAGAGAAGACAAAATGTTATTTGAGTTTCCTATTATCTCTTTTAAATGAATTGCATTTGTAAACTAAGGACACAAGTTTATGATACACCATATGAGTGTTATTACTAAAAGTAGATTTTACCTGATTTTTCCATTTTGCAAAGCCCTCCTAGATTATATGTACGATTGGTTGTATATTGTATCCTTCACTCTCCACCTTAAAACATTGCTCTCTGCTGGTAAAAAGAAGAAAAAAAAAAAAAAAAGATATCAGGTTCCACTTCAGAAATAGCTGTGTTTCAGCAACTAGTGAAGCTCATATCACTTTATGAAGTGTTAGGCTATTTGAGGTGAAAGATGGCATATTATTTATGCTACAATAATGCTTAGAAGTTTTCTTATGAATCAGCCCCCCACCCCTTTGCTTCCCGTATCTAAAATGGTTTGTATTTTGAGACTTGAATCTGGCACTGGTTAGTTCTTGCTTTTACAATTGGTGGAGCCCCTGAGTTGGGGGTAAGAGGCTGTTTAAAGTCAGAGCAGCTGGGAAACAACACAAGCCACTCTCGAAGCAATTATTCCAGGTCTATTTATAGTGTTTTCCCTTTAACGGTTCATCAGATATAGTTTAGTCCATAAAAATACCTTTGTTTAAGAGGGCATTCAAGTACTGTTCATCTTCCCTAGTAAAATCCATCCAGGGGATGCTGTGGAAAAAGCTTCTGAAGAGGAAGGTGGGTTCCCAGCTGAGGTTCCAAACAGCTGCATAGGCAGTGGGAGCGGGAGCAGGAAAGCATTTGACAACAAAGTTCAAAGGATCCCAAATATGCCTGACAGTTCAACATTATAAAACTTAGTATTTTCTTTCTCTAAAATAAAGGTCATTAACATTGCAACATCATGTTCTGTGGCATTTGCTTTTGTGAGGAGACTCAAGTGAAAACTGAAGGGACACAGGAATGGCAAGGGAGGTGCTGACAGGCATCAGGCTTTCATCTTTGTGTCTCTGGGCCACCATAAGAGCACTCAATAGCTACTGTCATCTGACGGATCAGTGCTGCCTGGAAACTATGTGAAGCACATCTGGCTCTGGGTTCCCAGCAGACAAACATTCGCAGCACAAAGCAGCTCGGGGATGGCAGTTGTTTGCATTCCTAGTACCAAACTCAGGAATGCAGAGGCATGAATGCTCCCCACCATGCGAGCGGGCTGCCCAAGAACAGCACAGCAACAAGGGAAAACATTCCTTGCCATTCCCAGTGCTGTCTACAAGGCAGATTTCTGCCTTCAGGACGGACAGCTCGGTACCTTTTATAATGCTCTTCAGCAATATCTCCATCTGCGATGTGGGCCAGGCTATAGGAGTGAGAGCACAAAGCAGAGCATTTGGCACTGAGGACGTGACCCTCACACTGGGGGCATCTTAGAGGGTTTTGATTTGGATAAACCCTGTGGCTTGGGCATCCCTGAGCAGCAGGAGAGCAGTGCTCGAGCGCTTCTTTGCTTTAGTTCCCTGTGGAAGGAAACCTGCTGGTGAGCTTTGGGGCTGCTCTGCGAGGTCAACAAGAACACAACAAGTAAGAATGGTCCGCTTAAAAGTATGCTTCAGACCCAAATCAAAATTCAACACGCACGTCTCAGTTACCGATTAACAAACTGATTTCAACTTACTTACAGAACAAGTGGTGAAAAAAGCCCAGTGGCTCTGGCTGCAGAGATGCCCCCAGCCCTGGGGGCATGTTCCCTTTTGCCTCCCACCTGTAGGAAATCTCTCCCGCCCTTTGGGAGGACTGAGGCCAGCCGGCCATTTTCGGCTGTGGGGCGAAGGGCGCAGCTGAAGATGCGCTCGCTGGGGGTAGGAGAGAACTTGCAAACTAAACGCGTTTCACGCAATGAAACCTCACCGCAATTTTAAAATACCGGTTGGGGCAGCTGGACAGCCCGCACCTCGCTCTGGTGATAAACAACCGCCACCGCCGCCAAACCACCCACGCAGAAGGGGACTCCTCACGCTGCTGTGTCACCCACGCC
>NW_009649180.1:1887437-1906501 GCF_000708025.1 Charadrius vociferus
GACCTTCGGAGGTCACCTAGTCCACCCCCCCTGCCAAAGCAGGGTCACCTACAGCGGGTTGGACAGGAACGCGTCCAGGTGGGTTTTGAGCATCTCCAGAGAAGGAGACTCCACAACCTGTTCCAGGATGAACCCCAACTGCCTACCAACAGCTACCCCCCAGCTGCGCACATCTGGGGTAAACCACAACTGTCCCTCCAACAAGCGCACAGGGTGAAACCCCAGGTAGCTGCGGTAACCCCCAACCAGCCCACCGCCATTCACATCTCTGCTGCAAACCCCAGCGCTGGCCTGCCCAGTGTCAACCAGCGCAGCCCCAGCAGGGCTGGCCGGGACACATCTACTGACGCCATCTGACAAACGGCCTCTTTCAAAACTCAGCCTCCTGCCGCTGCTGCCCTCCAGTTGCCTCGCTCTGGCTGATGGCTGCAGGTCCAAAGAGGGTAGGGGATTATGGTTTATAATTAACACAATCAAAAATAGACTTTGAAATAAGCTGAACGCAGAGAGGCTAGAAATCTCTTGTGCAACTGGCACATTAGGAGGAAACTAAGTGGTATTATTCAAACAAAGGTAATCCAAGACACCGCAGCGCGGGAGCTTCGACTACCAGGCAAGTACTTTTAAGCTTGTTTACAAACCAACCCCCAGTGAACTCAATACACGTACTGAGCAGCATGAACTTAACCACAGCCCGCTCCGCAAGCGGCGAGACAACTGCAGAGCTAGGCCAGATTATCCTCTCTGCTGTCGTACTCAGAAACTCTAACATTTGTGAAATTCTAGTTTGCTTTCCAGCTGGATTCCCAGGCTAAGGATCCCTCACTGAAAAATATGCTTAAATTCAAGAGGTTTGTTTTGTTAAATACCAGCCCGGCTTGTATTTAAATTTCTTACAGATCTATCTCTGAGATAATAGCCATGAAACACTGTTATCTGAGTTTCCTTCCCAGCTGATGTTCACAAGAGCCTTTCCTGGGAAGGGAGAAAGTAGCCAGCCAGTTACACTGGAGAAAATGTGAAACAGACTATGAATAAGATGCTGTGCAGTTCAAAAACAAAAATGGGGGGGGGAGGGAATTAAGAAATTTGAGAGGGGGGTGAGGCGGAATCCCCCCCCCACTTTTTTTTTTTTTTTTAAGTTCTTTATAGTTTGGGGATTGGACTAGATGATCTCCAGAGGTCCCTTCCAACCCTAACCATTCTGTGATTCTGTGATTCTGTGGATTATTTATAACTAGGGTAGAATTTTCAGACAGAAATGGGATTTTTAATATCAACATCCTTCCTCAGAACATTTTTATTGAGGAAACACGTTTGTGTGGCTGTGGAAGCCATCGGGATGCTTGGAGTAAAAGAGTTCAGAAAGAGAAGACTGGGTTAAATTAATTCCTGCTAAATGCTTACCAGCAGACTCGCTGTCTATATGGGGAGCTGGAGACAGAATTGTACCAGGGTAAAAAGGATACTGTGTCTATTTATAGCACTGCCTTCAACACCGTAGGAATTCAAAGGAAAACTCCAACTCAGCACACAGTCTTCTCATCATCTGCTTCTGTCAAGATTAAATCGGGGCTGAGATCACTCCCTTCCCTTGCAAATCCCTGCTAGGAAGGATCTGTTCCTTCCTGCAAGTGAGGGACTATCATGGCACAAACCACCCCAGAGCTCATGTGGTCTGAGCTCTGGGAGTCCTCACCAGCCAAACCTCACCTCTTTCCTCCTGGTGGGCAGAGGAAGGGGAGAAAAAGAGCCTCACAAGCCTCAGCACTTCAGCAGCAAAGACCGAAGGTGTTTCACCTGCTGTGTACCCATGCTCCCCGTACGGTCCCCAGCACTTCTCCTCACACCAGATGCTCTGGGGCACTTGTGAATAAAAGGGTAGCGTAGCTCCAGCGCACTCCCAGTGCCAGGCAGCAGGGAGGGGAAGGGGAACAGGGTCCTGGCACACAGTCACGGTCGTTCATGGTATCACTTACTGAGATGAGCCCCTTACCCTGCAGGGGCATGTGCTACTCTTGCCACTGCAGGGACATGCATCTACGAGTGGGCTCCGGTAGGTGTGTAGGGCACCTATTTATCAGTAGAAATTACCTCTGATGTTAAGAGTACAAATGAGAGCAGCCTTAGAAAAGGTATTAGCAAAAACCTGACCACCACTCTAAAAATAAGGCAGGCTCCTGGAGTTCCTTAGCTCCACTCTTATTTCAGCGTCATGGTGCCTCAGATCTTTCCTTCTCATGTTCCACCTTCCAGTTCCTCTTTAATAAGAGCTCTTCTTTCATTCTTCACAAAGCACTACCTACTCTACTCTCTCGGTGCTCCTCTTTTGTAATTCTGTTATCAAGCTGCCTGCAAGGTGGGGAGCAGAAGGTGCAGGACTTGGTGCTGCCTTTGAGGTACAGGTAATTATTATGTGCATCTGTTACTGTGGTTGCTGCCTCAACAGGTGGAAAACATGCTGTTCGCTGATAGATTTGCAGCACTCTGTGCTCCTGCCTTGTCTTTTCTCTAAAGCCAGTCGTGTGGTGCTCCTAAGATAATAAACACAGCCTCACTGCTGCCACAAAAACCCCCGGTAAATATATTTTTATGGGAATGAAATATTAAAGGATTTGAACAGTTATTCACTGAAAGCAAAATATGAGCAGTAAGGTTGGGTAAAGATTCAAAGGCTGGTTTGCTTCCTTTCCCTGGGGCACATCAAGGCTGTACTGTTTGCACTTTAGAGATGGATAGTGGGGAATTACTTAACCCAAAATGATGGAAACAATTCAGACTATAATAATACACCATGAGAGTTTCTCACATTACATCTATTCCCCATACTGCGGGCTATATTCTGCCTTCAGATTCACGTGCACAACTCTCATTGGATTCTGGAGGAACTGTATTTGAAGCCAAAATGCATTTCATTGTCTTTCTGAAGTCTCTCTATGGTTTAGTTTCTAAATCCTGAGCTGAAGGACTGAGGACAAAGCTTGTCTAAACATTTCCCAGTGTCTGTCTCTCTGAGATTCCCATCTGCTGTGGTTTATTTTGAATTTCATCTTCCTACTTTCCTGAAAACACAAAGCAGAAACACACATTTCCTCTGCCCTGGAGTGCAGGAATCACCAAATTTCCCAGCAGGTTCTCTCACAACATACGGTGGATCCAAGTTTGTCTAAAAATGCTACAAGCCCCTTGTGGAGTAGAAAGGGAGGAGACCAGAAATGCGGGCCAAGTTTCTGAGTGTTATGAACACCACCCCCATCCCCCAAAGGGACTCCGTATCCTGTTCCTTCTCTCCCAAAAATTTCACCTGGCTTTGGGTTTCATTAGGAGAAATACACATTGCTCAAGTCCAGGCTCTAAGTCTTCATTTTGTGCTTCCTGCTGACACTGCAGAGACTACGAGAGCCACAAAAGCTGAGTCTGACCTGGGGGCTTCAAATTTACTACAATAGCAGAGCAAATTAAATGGAGAGCACGTTAAGCGGGTTGGGAGATTGCTGTTGACCAACAAATCTTCATTAAGTTCCCACACCAAGCTGTGCTGCACCTCCGATGAAACTGATTATTGTGTCTCCATCTGTGTTTCAACTATTTCTCCACCAGGCTTAAAACAAATTCAAACTTGCTTTAGGTCTAATTAGAAATAAAACACAATATTAATCCACCTTGCCCCACGCATGCACCTAGTTAGGAGGTGCTGCTGCATCATTCAACCAGGCCAGGTTCCACTCTGGTCACCACCAGTTACTTACTGCCCTGGTTTTCGCTAGCTCTTTTATTTGCTGCCAGTGTCTCACAGAGACTTTGTTCACTGTTTTATGGGGACTTTCTGAATTAGTGGTTTGCATTACCAGACACAAGGTCTGAGATCAGTTCCTGGCACTGCTCTCCAGACCTTGCAGCTCCAGAGCCACCAGCATGAACTCCAAGAGTTCATACAACTCACACCTCCCCACAGCAAAGCCTGTGCTTGGCATCACAGCAGCTTTCGCGGGATTAGAGCAAAGCCCTTTTCTGATATTCATGACTAAAGGGAACTTGCCACAACGGAAGCCTCCGACAGCCTTCCCTGCGGGCCACTGCTAGAAATTCAGCTCCACAGGTAAAACTCAGGTGCCAAGCTACTCCGCTGTATGGGCTTTAAAAGCACTCTGCCCAGTTTAGACCAGAGAAAGGTTTGAGGAAGAAGTGCAAGGAAAGCAAAGGGAATTAAACAGCGGTACTGGGAGTTATACAGCTTTAGCATCCGCAGTGTACATGCGGAGCAGGATCTTCTGCTCTTCTGCCACAGAATGTCCTTGCCTTAAGGTAAGATGAGAAACAATTATTAGCTATTTGTCTTCTGAATACAAGGTAAGAAACAAAAGGTACATGCAGATACACCATGAATGAGGGAGTTAACCTTTAGTATCATTCTTTGCCAGATAACATTTATGGTGGCCAGACTATGTGTTGGCCGTGGAGACTGGCCGTACCACCATACCACGTTGTCCTCAAAGTCAGACAACATTGAAAAACATGGATGGGACTCAGCCTTTTCTGTATCAAAGAGAAGGCATCAATTATTTGGGTTTCTGCAGCAGCACCTCAGCACGCAGGCTGTTACTGGTTCCCACACTTGGGCACTGCACAGCAACCTCCCCTTCACAAAGCTGCCTCTTGTGTCCCAGGCACAACTGAGGAGTGCAACCACAGCAGCAGCCTTCTGATAGGATCTGAATTGTGTTTTGCGAGTGGTTAATTGTTTTCTAGCTCGAGAAGAGAACATGTTATGTTGGTTTTGTGCCAGGTGATCTATGACATTTGGGGGCACATATTTTTAACTGCTAATTTGCTTTAGAAATATGGTAAGAGTTAACCTAAAGGATAAGTGATTAGAAATACCTGTAATCCCAAGAGCTAACACAAATGCTGGGAAATTCTAGACCTCAAATCAGCTGTGCTACAGAATATGATGAGTTCCTTTTTTTTTTTTTTCCCCTTCAGCAGACTTAGTAGTGAGATTTTACAATAAGAAGAAAGCAATTTGCTTTGCTGACTTGGGATTCCATTGCATCTCTTAGACTATACACACATCAGCAAGCAAGTCTCAGCTCTGTTCAATCTCAGTCTGACCTCTGTACTAACTTGATTTATTGTTTTTAGTTCTCAAATAGTATATTATGTTATACCCCGAAGGGTCTGATTAGAACTGGTCAGTATTTTAATGATTTACTAGGGGCATCTGGGACTGCATGGGTAGCATACGTGTTGTGTCACTGCTATAGGAGGAGTCTGCATCGATCCATACTAGTGTGCTCCAAAACAAAAGCGTGTCAAATTCCAATAAGCTTTAGTTCACAAACCTGATTTGACAGGTGGCCAAGCTTGCACTGGGACTGACCGTAGTTCTCATGGTGGGAATAAAACAAAACAGCTGGATTGCTTCTAGCCATTGCACTATGAGAGGATTTCCATTCCTTTCTCTTGTTCGATCTTACAGAGCTTAAGGAGGTGTTTATCCTTCCCAGTTCTGTAGCCAGAAACCTGGGCAATAGGAGCTTGCTGTTGCCGCTGTGGTTTATCTTTCTGCCAGAAGATACTGGTGAGAAATACAGGCTACTGGAACTAGCCTTAGAAACCTCTCAGAGTCCTGTGATGGCTATCACGTTGCTAGAAACTCTGAGATCAGAGAGGCTGGGTTGAGAATAAGAAAGATGAAGAAACACTTAAAAAGACAATGCAGTTGTTCTGAAGTCGTAATGTCACTGCGTTTAATCAGGGATCATGGAATCTCAGGTCAGAAGGGACCTCAAGGATCATCTGGTTCAACCTTTCTCGGCAAAAGCCACGATCTAGACAAGATGGCCCAGCACCCTGTCCAGCTGAATCTTACAAGTGTCCAATGATAGAGAATCCACTGCTTCCCTGGGGAGATTATTCCAATGGCTGACTGTTCTCATTGTGAAAAATTTTCCTCTTGTGTCCAATTGGAATCTCCTCTGAAGTAACTTGTACCCATTACCCCTTGTCTTTTCCATGTGACTCCTTGTAAAAAGGGAGTCTCCATCTTCTTTGTAGCCATGCTAATGTTTTTAGGGTATCTCTAAAGAAGGACTTTGCAAGCACAGAAAGAAGAGTATCAGGAGCACAGCACGGTGATATAAAGGGTTTCTGTGTCCTTGGTTTGATTTTGCATGTCCTGAATTCTGTTTTGAGCACCAAAGCCAAAATCTGTCAAAACATTCCGAGGAAACCTCGTCCCCCAGCATGGAAGTTCAAGTTTGACCGTGATTTTCACCTCATAATGTAAGCTGCCTTTGACTCACTAGAGGTGGGCACAGCTTTTGACCCAAACTAGACGCTTTACACTGGTTCAGCTGTCACTACAAGTGTTTGGTAGCACTCTGCCCGTGGGTTGCCTCCCAGCTCAGACTTGTGGAGAGATGTAGAAAAGTCATCCAACTTAACTTTACCATCTCCACCTGTGTGGTAGGAACCGCAGTGTCTTCCTCACAGTCTCACTGTGATAACAACTATAAAATGCATTTCAGTGCTCAAGAAACACCAGGCAACCGGCCACCTACCTCCTGCTGTTTCCCACCTTCCTTCCTAGCAGGTTGCTCAGCCCTCCTACCACGCCAGCGTAGGGATAGATGTCTGCTGTCTCCTGTAAGTTGCGTAGCATAGAGCTATCTTCACGGTGGTGGTAGAGACCACAGGGCAAGAACAAAGAGCAGTGAAGCTGTCAATGCTGACAAACAGAACAGACCCAAAAAAGAGCAATATATTGTTTTTAAGATAGAAGAACATACCAGAGCTAGTCACAAGGGAGAAGGGCTTTGCATTGTGCCATCCTTTTGGTTAAATCCTTGGGGCAGAAACCATTCATTTGTAATGGGATTCTTTGAATTCTGAAGCCTGATGTTTCCAGCGCTGGTCTGGAGGACACTGCTATAGTAGTTATTGTTAAAGTAGCCTTGTTCACCTTCAGATGTGGCCTGCTAAACTCTGGTGGGGACACAACTGGGGTTCTGTGCAGGGCACAGTGCAGGATGTCCTTGGCCTCTGAACAGTTATTGCTGAAGCAAGAAATAAACATGACTTCTGCCTCAGATCATTTTGGAGGTGACCTGGGAAAATTAGATCAGGCTATCTTAAGAGTATGCAACATGGAGTGAGCCTGAAGAGTAAAACCATGGCTGAGAGACTGGAAACAACACCCGAGTGACGCTTTGTCTTTCATTAAGCTAGATGCAGTGCGCCCAGCAACCCATCTGTGGCTTTCTGGTGGTGTGTTCAGTGGGAACTGAGATGTCCAGATCAACACCTCTTACAAAGTAGACAGCCTGCAAAAGAACGTAGCAGTCAGGCTGCTTGGCAGTCGCAGTGTCACCCCGAACAGCCATAGAGAGGGAGCAGAGAATGTACCCTGCGGTGCAGAGCACTAACAGGCTCTGCATCCCACACAGCCACAGTGCTGAGGTTGACATGCACCACTGCAAATGTGACCCTCCAATCCACTGGATCTGCTTCAGAGAAACAGACTCAGCACATTTCAGGCAACTTGTGAACAGACCCAGGCTCGTACCTGTCCACAGGGTCACGCTGTACTAACGACATCCAGTAATGAGAGTGCCGCACGCTCTCGACAACTGCAGGCTGTAAATATTGGTAGAGCGTTACTAAAAGGCATGAAAAGGCAACTAGGATTTGTGTTGTTCAGGAATGGTGAAGGCTCTGGAGTGGTTGTACCAAAACACCAGCATTAGCCAGACAACTCTGCTGGTTACTGGCAGCTCCAAGAGGAAGTCAGTGGCACGCACCACTCCTGATTCACAGCAACCTGCATCAACTTGCCAGCCTGTCTTTCAGAAATGTTTCATCCTTTGAGTTTTTCAGTAATCTTCTGAGGGTGCTTCCAGAAGAAAAAACAGAGTTTACCCATTCAGAGTGTACCAGCTTTCACCTTGGACAAGTCATTGCTGGAAGCAATAGAGATAAAGCGATGTAACAACCCTTGTGCATAGGAGAAGAACCAGCCTTACACAGGAAGAACTGAATTTTAGGCAAGCTTGTCATCAAGTTCTCAAGAGGGAGTGAAAAATATCACTACTGAATGGGGGAAGGAGCTACAAACTGTCAGAACTGATCATTGGTCAAGTCTGATGGCTGACGTCTATTGCAGTAGAAACTAGCAATGATGTTTGATCTAGGAGTGGTAGCTTGGCAGGGAGCTAGAGAGACTCAAATATGGGCATGCTGTTGCCATGACAAATAGCACGGAGATGTGGCACATGCGTTTTTGACCAGCTACTGTCTTTGGGTCATATGCAGTGTGTCTGATTCTCTACCAGATCAGGTTGGGTTAATGGGTATAAGGATGCACTTGGCAGCTGAGAACACAGGCGTACCAAGGGGCTCCAGAGGGCCCAATTTCGCAGCTGAACTTCTGCGCTTGCAGCCAAAAGCCCTGCGTCTTTGCTGGGACTAGGGCTGGAGGGGAACAGACTTTTCCTTTGCTTGCTTGCCAAGAGCCAAGTTCAGGTCCTTAGAGCTCTACAGTGTTCTTGCTCCAGCTGATGACTTCATGAACACCTAGTGTCGGGAGGAACACAGCTCCCCGCACAGCTTTAAATGTTTGTGTTTCCCTGCATATGCCGATGACATCATTGCCACCTGAGGGCCTGAACTCTGGTCTTGGCAGGTAAAAGCCTTTTGGGTCACCTTACATTGGGGTTCTTGCTCTCGATGCATGTTTATGTAATGATTGCTAGATGGCTGTAATTAAATGACTGTAAAGCACCACCTAAAACGTACTAGTAATAAATTCTTAATAGCTGATGCTATAACAAGCAGTTACAAAAAAATATATTGTAACATGAAGATTGTTAACATTGTCTGGGCCTGTTTAATGCACAGCTTTAATAGTATGCATTGTAACTACTTAAAGTGGCATATAAAATTTGTAACGAGTAAATAAAAGGTCCAATTCAGCAACAAAATACACCCAAGCTTCAGTGGTGAAGAAGCTGCAGAAAAACTCGGGGTGGATGAACTATATCCTCTTATCTCTGTAATGCTTCTGGTGGTGCTACCTATCAGCCATGGTTTCTGTAAAGCATACTCCATGGGCCCACCCCTGCCTGGTGCAGGCTCTGCCCCTGCCTCTGTCCTGACTCAGAAGCATGGTTAGGATCCCGTTTATATTACCAAAATGCAACTGTGTCCATAAAACCCTTGGTTTTGCATTCTGTGAGGAAGGGGT
The DNA here is from genome assembly GCF_000708025.1 of Charadrius vociferus. NCBI lineage: Eukaryota > Metazoa > Chordata > Aves > Charadriiformes > Charadriidae > Charadrius > Charadrius vociferus. Next base: position 1,896,682 of record NW_009649180.1, read on the forward strand.
GGGTCAGGGAAAATCCATTTAGCTGCCCATGTTTTTCACTTCTCTTTTATCCAGTCAAAGCTGCAGTGTGGGCAATATCTCTACAGAGCTGATTTCCTGTGGCTAAAGAATAAAATAAATATACATGCAAGACCCAGAAGAATTAGCAAAATGTGAAGGCAGCCAGGTTTTGCACATTTGGTACAACATTGCTGTGCATGAAAGGATGGCTGCTTCCATCTAGCCACCATCAGGAACCACACACGTGGTTGGTAAATACAAGTGTACTAACCAGCTGATGACAAGAGAATATTTTATACTACAGTTACAGACAAAAATGAGGCCACCCTGCCTCAGGGCCTGCATGCTGATGTACCTCCTGAAGCAGTCAAGATCATCAGGTCTGAGCCCTCCTGGTTGGTCCACAGACTTGCTGTGAAAAAAATTAGACATTTTTGAGGCTTTTGAGGCCTGGCAACCCACAACATCACTGGAAGCTGTGGTAAATTCAGCATATTTGAGAACCAGGATGTGTTGATTAATTTCTTCCTTACATTTGAGTAGTGCTTTGCAGCAGAAATGTCGCTGCTTATTTCCACGGATGTCACATGGAGAAAAGTTCTACTTGGACAGAGTGGAACTACTTGGACAGCGTAGGTCACGATCCCTCTCCAGCCAGGACAGAAAATTTGGCACCAACACAACATTGAGAGGGGCGGGGGAATAATCATATGATTTCCTCTTCCTTGTGCTGCTCAAAGCTGTCCAATACAGAGATTAATTTAGGTAGTCTCCTCCTCAGCATAGGCTCTGTGTGGTCTGTTGAGAGAAAGGCTATCTAAATGGATTTTGCCAAGTCACACCAAGTGGGTGCCTTACCCTAAACGTATCGCTAGGTTAAAGTTGTGGGTCTGGAAGCCTCTACTAAATTTGGAACTACTGTTCAGATTACATCCTCCAGCTGCTGGTGAGATTTTCTTACAAACAGTTGGCTACTCAAATACCTCATGCCTCCCTGGAAACCGCCTCTATCTCAGCTTTCAAGTCCAGCCAGCCTTACCTCAGTCATCGCTGTATTTGATTCATACCATCTATATCCTGTAGTGCTCCTAGCAATTGATAAATTACAGCTCCAGAAAGACTATTGGGTTAAAGACCAAGGAAGAAAGAATGATGACAGTAATACTTGTCATTTGTGTGGAGATGTAGCAACACAAAACCCTCTCTCAAACATATGTTATCTTGGAGGAATCTTTCCAAGGGATAGGCTTTCTGAGAAACATTTATGACTTTTGAATACACGATAGGCATGAACTTGACACGACCTACTTTGGCCAAGTCCTGGGCTTCAGCCTGGTCTTTTACCACCACAAATCAAACAGTCTATTTGAAATGCACTCAGACTGATATCTTCACTGAGACGACAAGGGTACAGCACATACCAGCTTAAGAAAAAACAGGATGTAGAGCATTTTTTTTCCCTCAGGATTTAAAAATTCAGAAATATTTTCACTAAAGCCAGAGGAACGTGGCTATGTTCTACCCATACACAATGCCTGGGATGATTAAAATATTCATTACATCATTGAATTGAGAGCATTAACATCTTTATGTTATACTCAAATCCTTCTTTTCTCTTGGCATTGGAAAATGCAAGGAAAAGCAGAGGATATAAAGGCTTTCTACTAAATATCCTAGACACAAGACTTGGGTTTTCCTCTTAACTTTCCACAGCATCATGATGCAAGGTTTCGTGTCGCCCCATCTCAGATTTCACACCACCTTCTCAGCTTGATCTCATACCAATGTAATGCCAAAATTGTGAAATTACACTGACTTTTGAGTTTGTTCTTATTTGATAAAATACTATGGTGTTGCAGAAATTGGATAAAAGGTGGCACATGTTTCCAAGGTCTGAGACACCTGTCTCTAAAGGCCCTCTCCTCAGCATGGCACTGAACAGCACTAATTGAGTTACAGATAAAGCTGTAGTCACTGAATTAACTGGAAAACAACTAAAGCATCCACAGTATACGCAGTCCAAAGGGACTTGATGGGAAAAGAGGAAGCCTAAACATTCAGGAAGGAGATATTCTCTGTGAGCTCTCACAGGACCACTTTCCTTTCTTCCTGAGATATTCCATATATAAGGAAGCATTGGCCTGGCCACTCTTGTAGCCCAACTGCAGCAAAGTCACTAATGGGTTTCCAGAAAGGGGGCTACATATGCAGGCATGGCATGGTAACACGTACGGCCTGTGTCATACTCTAGGTCACTCCAGATGATCAAAATGAACTTCTGCTCTGTGACAGGCCTCTTTGATTGCAATTCTCCCGCTAGTCATAATTAAGGAAATTCTATTACACAGTTCAGATACAATTACAGTTGTAGTACAAACCAATTCAAAATTAATCTAAATATAATGGTAAAATTTCTCCTACGTGATTGAATAATTACGGCAATACAACCCCAGTAGGGCAAAGATCAGGAACGTTTCAGACAAATATCATTCAGAAACCAGCATTTTAAAATTGTATTGCTCATTCATACGACACACTTCACAGAAACAGATCCGCTACAAAAAGAAAATACAGAGGAACTGAGCTGAGAATCATTAAAAACATATTTTTAAAATTAAGAAAGACATTATTACATACAATCATTTTCCTTTCACACTAATTTGTTTTAATCTATTCATGTTCCTTATAAAACATTACACAAAATTTTAATCATGGCATTGTTTTCTTTAAATATGTGGATTTCAGTAAATGACAGTTGCATGTATAAATTTAGTGAGCTAAAATGTTAGACTGATGCTAGAACTGAGCAGTCATTTATTCAGAAAAAAATTACCTTGTTTTCCCGCAAGTTTTCTATGGAAAGCTATTATTTTTTCAGTGTATTCATTATTCAACCTATTAGTTGAATAGTCCTACAGAGAATTCTCTGCTTTTGAATCATTCACAGCCTGTTAGTTCCAATTATTTCACATTTGAAATTTGAGCCCCAGTCCTTCGTTTTTATTGGACATAGAGTTTACATGGACTGATGCTGTTCTCCAGTTAAACAAATGTGACCAGAACGCAGATGGAATAAGTTTTGTACACAGCATCAGAGCTCATGTCTGTGTTTCAACAGGAGTAAATTCCTTAGCTATTATACAAGATCAATATGAGCACAAGCTGAAAGTCATCTTAGGATAATTCTGAAGAAGCACACCTTAAAGACCACTTTTAAGACACTCACTTATAAAGACCATTATTTTACAACTTCCAATATCCACGTAGCACATACTACCTTCTTCTGCCAAGCCTATGCAGTTATATTCCCTTCTAGAAAGACAATTTAAAAAAAAAAAAAAATCTCTGAAGGAGTACTTTTCCTAAGGTGTGATATACTTCAGAGTTGTCCACCCAGCTGTTACAGGAATGAAATTATGGATCTGGAAAGCACAGCTGCCTGTCCCTCCCCATCTTAATGACAGCCTGAACACTGCAACATTACCAGGACTTTTGGGCAGTGCCCGGCAATTCTCCTGTGAGGCTTAGAAAAGCAGAGCTGACAGCAGCCTTCAGTCTTCTAAGGCTAGGTAATATGAAAATCAAAGTATTTATACAGTGGAGAGGGTGACAGGAAGGGATAACAGGCAGTAGTAAATAAGAAAAAACCCCAAACAGTTGAAAGCAACTTTATAGGGAGTGAGAAGTGCCCTAGAGTGGTCATTAGCCACACTGCAAGGAACGATACACATCAAAAAAGGGGAACATTTGCTGCAGATATTATGAGGTGGGAAGGATTGGAGGAGGCTGTTATTCTTGAAAGTATTTAACGAACTGGCAGATGGCCCTGTGGTCAGGACACAGGAAATGCAAGTCCCATTTCTGCTGCAGACCTCCTGTGTGGGATCAGAGAAGTCACGCTGGTGTTTGAGATCACCAGTGGGAGACGAGCAGACCTGGAGCAGTAGGCAGTGTCAAAGAAGCTATCAAAATCGATAGGGAATGCCCGTTCCAGTATGGGAATTCCTCCGTGCCTCCTCTTGCATAAAGCCGTCCAAAATGGGCAAGAACATCTGCTTTTGTTTTCACAGTAAAAGCTGACACTGGAGGAGATATGCACATTTGGGAGGAGAGTACATTCCACAGTGGAGCTTTTCGTAATACAAACAATACGAGAGCATCCTGGGAACATCATTAGATGGTGAAAACTTACTGTATTCAAGAGGACAAGGCTGCCTGTGAAGGTGGCAGAAGAAGGTGTACTGACAGAAGAGGGGGCCCTTCTTGGCAGCCGGGTGGCAAGGCAGATCATCCAAGTGCACAGCAGAAGAGTGGCTTCTAGTCAACGTTCAGTGGCCTAACACTGACACAACAGTCACCACTTCCCTCCTTCATTTCTGTGGACGTTTAGGGACTTAGTTGCTCCATTTTCCCTTCAGCAAAACAATGGATTAATATAAAGGTGCAACGAGCTCCCAAAGCAGGGTAGTCTTCAGACTCTGTCTTTGTGCATGCAAAGACAACTATTTTTAAACAAAATTACACCAAAATGTGAGCTTAGGGCTAGTGAAAGTGCCTTGATGGGAAATTAGGAAAACCTTTCACCACAGTTACTGGTTGGAAAGCAACTGCCAATGGAGGTGCTTGAACATGAATACAACCTATTTGTAAATAATAGTTGTTCAGCAGAAAGATAGAAGATTTCAGGTTTGCTGTCCTGTACTGCTCTAGCCCAAACCACCCTTCTTTTATGCAAAAGACATTCCACAGTCAGTGGCAGAGGAAGATTTTAACTCGTTGACTACAACTTCACCCCTGTGCTAGTCTGATGCTTCTTTTCTAAAGCTGCTCGAGTTGACAGAGTTTCTAATATCTCTGTAATGCAGGTACTCAACTAAATCTTAGAACATAGAAAAATATATACATTTTTAATAATTTCTTAAAACATAACTCTGATAAAAATAAAGCTTCTATTACCCTCTTCAAAAATCCTCCCAGCAGTTCAAATCTACGGCTAACACAAGGAACTGCTATTTCAAAAGAAATGTACCACATAGGAACAGAGTAATTCCAGAGATAAATTGAAGCCTAAAAAGAGTGTTTCTTCTTGTAATAAAAGTACTTACTGCAAGATAAGAAATGGGATAGTTCTTGGAGGGGGCAGGGAGGAGATGAATGCAAATGAAACAACCTATTAAAAAATACGTTAATGCTCATATAAATGGCAGCTGAAATCACTGTAACTTACTCATGCAGGTTCTTTCTACCGTGAACATTTGTCATCAGGACAACAAGTATGGCTGGCAACTACCACTGGAAAGAACCAAAATTCTCCTGTTGAAGCTGACAATTAAGAGCTAACCAGTGAATAAGATTTTGCATGACCAATTCTCTTCAGCTCAGCTCATTGAGCAAATTATAAAAGACAAATCAGATGAAGTACATATAAGCAAGTCTTAGTTATGTGGTTAAAGGAAAAGCTCAGCATACCAAATTAATAACTTGTTTCTATACCCACTACGTAGCTACACTTACACAATACATTTTCTGTAGCATTCTTCATTCTTTCCATTCGAGAGCAGAACTCTCGTGCTGGCATATTGAGGACTAGTCTGTTTTACTGCAGTAGTAATGGTGTCTAGAATTCCAAATAGGAAGCGGGAAAGTTCATACTGCTATGAAAAAAAACCTTTAAAAAAAAAAAAAGTACTGGAGTTTTAATAGACTGTTTGACATACCTAGAAAGAAGGGTTGAGTAGTCGGGTCAAAATAAGCCTACTGAGGTCATAAGCCTAGTAGTTTGAAAAAGCTTTAGCTTCCAATTTGCCATAATAATATGAAACATTATTTAAGAAGCACAGGCTTCAAAATCCTTGTCTGAATCACAACATGGGAATACGTGAGCCACTGGACTCTCGTTGTTTATATTTCAACAGTATTCCCAAGTCCAGTCATGGTCTCTGCTGTGATAAGCACATAAATACACAAGAGGACAACAGTACCTGCTCCAAAAAGCTTACTACTGTAACTGCGGGCAAGCTTTGTGAGGGGGTGAGGGAGGGTTAGAGGAAGAGAGGGTGACCTCAGAAACGTGTCTGGCTGGTGGTGAATGTCTGCACTCCACCTTTCAGGATGGCCTGGGACTCCCTGTGCAGCAGGGACTTACTGCGCCCCACGATAAGGAGTGCCTCAAGCCGGACACCGGGCAGCCAGCGCAGCGCCGAAACACCGTCCCTGGAGGAGCTGCGGCGCCTGCTCTGGACACGCGGACACCCCACGGGGCATGTGGACGAAGTCTGGCCAAACCTTTACGTGGGAGACCTGTAAGAGAAAGGGAAGTGTTGAAGGTGTTAACGTAACTCTTAGCCCCCACCTTACTTCCCCCGAAATCTTCCTCTCTTTATTTAAAAAGAGAGCTAGGTGCTGATTTGGGGATCCCTCATAGTCAACCTAAGTGTTGGGTAAGGGTGAACTGTGCACAGGATGCTGTAGCATAGAGGAAAGCCATTCTAAGCAACCAAAAAGAATATTCCTCCTCCTGATTTCTCCTCCTGCATTAGTACAGGAGCCCCATGCTGTAACAGCCTGGTGGGGCTGTAGCGTCAGTACTGCAGGCAGTCATGCCAGAGCTAGGTAAAACAGGAGCAACATTTTTTTCTCCTCACCTTGCCAGATGGCATCAGTCCCCAGAACTGATGGATGCTCAGCAGAGGTGACTTGGTGAGAAGGCAAACCAGAAATCTCTTGGCTTGTGCAGAAATATCACCACCACCACCTTTTTATTTTTTGTCAGTTGAGAAGAAGAACCTAAACATATTTGGAAGAAAAATGCAGGAAATTTAAAAGTCACTTTCTTAACAAGCCACTTCTGTCTTGAAGCACTTTGGTGGACACTTTGGACCTGAACAACCTGTCAGAAAATAGCCACTACAACTTTACGTGTTTTTAACAAACTGCACCATCATCAGCATGTTCTACCCTGCATTGTAATGCATCAGGCGAATATAACCCATCGTCCTCCTTCCAGGTACGTCGCTCGTGACAAAGCACAGCTGAGCCGAATGGGCATCTCCCATGTTGTGAATGCTGCTGCTGGGCGATTTCGCATTGACACTGGACCCAAGTTCTACAAAGATCTGCTGGTGGATTACTATGGTGTAGAAGCAGAGGACAACCCAAACTTTGATCTCAGCATTTACTTCTACCCCGTTGCTCAATACATAAGAGCAGCACTGAATTCCTCAAGAGGTAACTAGATCATCTGTGCACGTTACAGACCTTCTGCACAGGAGCCAAGTAGGGCACATTATCAAACAGTATTCAGCAAAAACCAACCAGCTGCAGATGCGGGTAAGAAAGGAGTTACCCAAACCAAGTAGCATCATGCCTGCCTCCTGAACTCCCACAGTGAGTGGGAGTTCCCCTGAAACAGGGAAGGATGCACTGAACAGGCTTTCAAAGGGGTTATCCCTATGCCTAGTACTATTCAATATCTCTACGAGCAAAAGACAAAATAGCAAGCATCTTTTATTACCTATACGGACACACTGACCTGGGAGGAGGCACATACACTTGATCTTTTCAAATTAGTGATGGGGTTTAAGATAAAAGCTGGGATGGGGTAAAAAGACATGGGCAAGCATCATATTTGAGTAAGACGACTCAACTATAATGCTACAAACTGTGCAAGTCCTACAAATGCAGTATAGGGAAGAACTTTTTGGGAAGCAATTCTATAGAAGAGAACCTAAGCAACTCCCCCAGCCACGAGATAATGTCATGCTGCTGCTAGAAAGAGTTTAATCTTGAAATAGGAAGATAACCCGCAAAATCCTTGGACTTGCTAAACACAGGCCAGGTACAATGCCAGAGGCCTGGGGCTAGTGGGGGTTATCACTGTTAAGGATAAACCTTCACAAAAGCACGTGTCCACTGTGCCACAAAACTGTATAGATGCCCACTCAAAAGTGATTTGTTAAGAGAACAGTTATACGCTCGGCAAACTGTTTTGCTTGCATTATGGTAAGCTTTTAATATCAACAAGGGTCCTAAAATATTAACTACCCAGCTTAGTCATATGAAGCTACTTGATCTGATCTATGCATCTAGTGATCTACTCTGTACAAGCTAGGAAAGGGATACACAGCAACTGAAAACAATGCCCCTCCATGCTAGATACCTCAGAGCGTACTGCCATTCGGAGGGCTTGATCCATCCCGTTAGAAAGTATTTGCCTTGGTTAAACTGAGGGCTGCATTTTGGATTTCCAAGCCACTATCATATTTGGGGAATTTGGATCTGCACCCATTTATATTACAGCACACACTACATCCAATTGAAGTCATTATTGGTGGTGCTCCAGAGAAAGGTAAGATCCAAAATCTTTCCGTGCATGTGTAAAACAAAGTTCCAAACCAATTGACAAAAGACAGAAAACAACAGATGAATCATGGTGGCCGCAAAAGCAAACAAAACCAGTGCTTTGCAAGATGCATGCCCAAATACTGAAAGTTACGAATGTAGAACAAGTTAGGGCTCAAGGCAAACACAATGAACTCATCATGTCTAGAGTGCATATTTATCCCTACTCCCATGCTTTTAGATATTGCTTTACTGAACTCCATATGGAAGCAGGGTTCTGGGAATGGAGACAAGGTGAAATTCAATCACATACAGTCCAGCTGTTGCTGACATTCATCATTTTAAGGAAAGTGCAACAGTTTAGAAAATATATAAACAAGATGTTCTGGAAGCATAATTTCCTGAGGTACAGAAATTTAGTGGCTAAATACCCATGACCTGTCCAGGGATGAGACAGGGAGGGGATTGTTATTCACATCATTTAGAAGAGGAGAAAAACCGGCATTTATTATAAGCAGTGATGCTGAACGAGAAATCATACCAGGTGACAAGAGGCCCGTTCATTTTAAATTCAGGATGTAACGATGTACTTTTGTTTGGTTGAGAAGTCATTTAAGACTGCCGCTTAACTATTACAAGCAAATTCAACATTTTTTTTTAATGGAATTAAATTATCTTTTTCACCTGGGAGGATGAGTCAAAGTTAAGGCCATATGAGGCACAAACATATTTAAAACTATGAATCAAACACTCATTCGAATTAAGTAAGAACTGTTACTCCCATCATGCTTGAAGCAAAATTCGGATGCTTTACACCACAAGTCCACAAAACGGCATGGACAAATTTATTCCAGATTTCTACCTTAGCTGAACAGAATACATCTCTGGTCATGTAAGAAATTTACTTTTAAGGCAATTGCTTCAAACCCGGATGCCAGAGCATGAGCAAAAGGGAGCCGGGGAGCATGGACTCACATGCTCCTAATCGGGACCTAGAGTCTTTTAGGAAGGTTGCCCTTCTCCTGCCCACTATTGCTATTCCTGTCCCAGCGGTCCATGGCTGCAACACACCCTGAATGACTTCTTTCATCAGCTTTGTCGTACAGATTGGGAAATACAGGCACTATTGTTGCAGCCATGTCATGTAAGCGTTATTTTATGAACCCCACTTCCTTGGCTGCCTTTCCTTCAGCGCGGCGCTGCTGCTCCTGTGCCCACGTAACAGAGCTGTTTGGGAAGGCTCAGCCGAGAGCAAGCAGATGCACAGCGTGCCCTCATCCCTGCAAGGAAAAACACGGTGTCAGAGAAGTACTGGCCTGCTCCCTCATGCTCCTCCTCGCTTCAGGAAGGGGGCAACACCTTGAATACCAATATTGCCCCTTTGCATGGCCATCTGTGCAGTTTGCATATTCCTGGAGTACAGCAAAACCTAGGCGTAAAACAGCAGGGTTTGGTACAGCCTAGCAGAAGAGGGAGGGAA
>NW_009649180.1:1906578-1954511 GCF_000708025.1 Charadrius vociferus
GGAAAGAGGACTTGAGAGCATGGATGAAAGCATGCCTCAAAAAATATTAAGCTAACGCCATGTAGAGAGAAAGAATCCCAAGTACAGAGCTGCTCCTTTTATTGACCTCCAAACATGTTTAAAACAAGCAAGTTAAAATCGCCCATTAACTTCCTGAAATCGCAAGCCCTCTCTAAGGCATTTCCCTTCTTCCGCTTCACTGGAGCAAAGGACAGGCTAGGCTCCCTTCTGCTGCTGCCTTCTTGGTGGTGGTAGCGGTTATGAAAGAAGCTCAACTTAGGAGAAAAGGGTCCTCTCTCTTGACTCTGCCGTAGGTGTATTACATACATCAGTTTAACGTCCCCGTCTCCAGCAGATGACAGCCCTTACCTGTTCCAGGCAGCGTGGGAAGAAGGGACATGCCACCATTTAAAGCTCTCTATAGGCTTCTGGCTTTTTTCAGCTGTGGCAAAACAGACACTTGGTTAATCAAGAAATAGACACTTGATTCTGCACCTGGCTACGGGACCGTGGCTAAAACGTAACAGGAGACGAGACAACCACGGTGGATTGGGAAGAGCTCCTGGGGCCCGCTAGCCCAGCTGGGGTCTCCTCCTGGAGAGCAGCATCCTTCTGCTGGATTCAATGGAACGAGGGCAGCTGGGGCGTTCACTCTGGGTGACGGTCTGGAGCCGGGTCTCATGCCAAACTGAATCCATCCTGCAAGAAAGCAAGGGCTAGTTCAGGACATTTAGCTCAGTTAATGATGAGTAGCAAAAGGACAATAAGATATTATGTGTTTTAATGACTAATTTGTTCAACAACATTGAATTTCCCAACTTGAATTTGGCCAACAAAGTTGAATGTGCAAACTTTATCCCTAGTGCAAACCCTTTGATGTCAGTAGAGTTACAGCAGGCATGAGCTGGATATAATATCCATAATCCGTTGTTAAAAACCAAGTGTTATTGTTCTGCACAAATCCCAGCCAGATGACAGTTATTGTCTGCCTCTGCAAAAAGTAGCTTGAGATGTGCGGTGCAACATTTCAAATAAGGACTGCAAGATTTAATAATGCCAGAAGCTAAGTGCCCCCACTTCTCCTCAGTTAATCCCATTATTCCTAAGGGATCCTGTTACACGCTCAGAGAGAAGGTTGCAACATGGCCCTGCAATGTGGGATCAGTCCAACTTCTCTTTGCACTGTATGTTAAAACAAATGGGGGTGAGGAAGGCAGAGCTGAAGGATGTCGGCTTGTGGCATGGATCCTGAGGTACAGAAGATCTGGCTAGAACCCCCTTGGCCCACCCCGTGGCAGGGGCACGCACCACGACTGCCTCTGTGAACGCCGCTTTCCCAGGCGGTGGTCCAGCAGGCAGCCGGGAATCCGAGCCCCGCTGCTGGGACGGTGCATCTCGGCTGCCTCCCAGGAGAAGCTGATGCAACGCACTGTTATCAAGACCACTGCAGGCAGCCCACGTGGCACTGACGTGCTTCGGGCGCTGGTCAAATGCAGTATATCATGGTGGGTTCAGGCTGTCACTTAACCCGTTTACAGCTACTGCTAAGAGACAAGGGTCTGAGCCTGTAAACAGAACCAAAGAGCAACACAGCTTTTGTTTCCTGACTCAAGTTTAGCATTCAATTTGTTTGTTACAAATAATCACATAGTAAATTCAAATCTGCTTTCATTAGAGCAATTTTACGTTAATTAAATCATTTCACATGACTGATTTATCTGCAACAAACAGTCATTTTATTGTCAGTGTACCAGCATTTATCATAACCTCTGTGCGTGGTGAAACAAAGGCTAACAATGCGGAATAGATATTGCACATGTAAAAGAGATAATATACTCCCATCCTCATGGGAACAAGTGTATTCGAGAGCCATGCAGATTAGGTCCAAGGTCAATAGTTGGGGCTTGTCCGGGTTTTTGCTGAGACACCTTCTAAAGCTAGTTGCCGATCTAGGAGGACTCTTTTGAAGTGCAGATAAGCCAGAGAAGCAGGGCAGAAAATTCAGTGTGTTCTTACTCACCACCTCCTCTTCTCAGCCACACAATTAGATATGAAACGGTAGAGAGCCAGCCTGTACAAGCAGGAGCCAAAAATTTGTTCTGCTTTCTGTGCCCCCAACAAAAACACATCAGGCCATATTTAAAAGCAGCTTCCATACCTGTGCTTAGCTCGGTCTTCAGTTCTGGACTGCCGATGGGGCCGAGCATTTTCCAAGGCAGAAGGCTCCATCTGGGTGGAAAAAAAATGGACCTAAGAACAATTTTACAGAAATTAGGTTCAGAACAGCAAGACTCCTGTCCTCCATCCAATTTCTGGCCAAATTTAGATTGAATTCCAGAATAATTAGTGATTCAAAATCAAATCCAACATCAAGGCCATCTCTTTTTGGTTAGGTTTTTTTTTTTTTGGTGTTTCCCCCTTCCTGGTGCAGCTCAGACTATAAATATAATTTCTTTTTCTTTTAGTTGTAGAGTGCTAGTAGCGTAGAAGTTTTCAGACAAAACCAAGAAGGCGGTTCTGGATCCAAGAAAATTTTTCAGAACATGTTGTTCCTTGGCCTCTGTTATCTGGGGTGTGCATTGGGGCGAGTGTCAGGATTTCCCCAGTCCCTGCCACTACGTTGCAGTTTGGCTGACTGCAAACTACTAAAGCATGTATTTTCCAAAGACCTTTTGGACTTAGCCCTATTCACAGCATTTCTCAAAGAGAAATTGTGCTCCTGAGTCCTTTATGCTCCTCTGAAAAAATCTCAGACCTGGGGTATTGGGTTCTGAAGTGCCTCCTCTGGGGAAGATAATACAGCATACATATCCCACAAGGTTGATGTGAAAGCTAATGATAGTGCAGCACATTCCAAAAAAAGTCTAGTGAAAATTCAAATGAGCATTATCTTTTAGCAGGGGTGCAAAGTATTTTTCCATATTCCCATAAAAAGTAAGACTTCACTTCCAAGAATCCCCATGGAGTTAATGGAATTGACAGATAGATGTAATTTAACTTGAATAATGGCATCAGTATCTCAGTAAATTCTGTGAAGGTGTATCTGAATGGGAAAACACAAATAGAAATCACTTGATTTTCTAATTCTGCAAAACTGACATTATGTTGGAAAAACCTCTTCCTTCCCCCAAAGGTTTTGATGCCCAGTCCAAGTCTGCTGTCACCAGAGCTGTTTTTGCCGCTTCCTTGGAGACTATATTTGTCCCTTTATTTCTGCTGAAGACAAGTCTATCTTTAGGGCTGAGCTCAGATTTCTCATGCCAGGATAATGAAAGGTGGCTGTGTCGCATACATTGTGGAATTCAACACTTCTCTCAACCTGCTGGCCAGAGCAGGTTTTTACAACACATGCTCGCACTCCCTGAGCATGTGGCTGTGCCATCATCATTAGTCAGAACTGGAACGGTTGCTAAATACATACTCTGTCACAAACAGAATGGGATTTAAGATGAAAAGCTGTGCACAAAGTACCCAGAATTAACACCTGGGGAGATGGGGGCAATCAGTCTGAGGTTTTTGGCTGGATCTAGGTTGATCATCCAACAAGGATATTTTTGTCTCGCGTCCTGATAGCACAGATATTAGGATGCTGCAAGCACAAACAAAACAAGGACCTAGCCCTGAAAAGCTGTCCGTTCTTTCTACCCCTCCTTACATTCTACAGAAAAGCAGCATCTGCGATACTTTATTCCATCTCTAAAAGAAAAAAAAGCAACACGGGATGTTTTTTCCTGATTTTCATCTTTTTCTGCATATAAATTATATTGTTGTTAAATTGTATTCTGTACAGCTATGTAGTTAGTAAACAAGAGACAACAAATGCGACAGTCTAAAAAAATTAAAATTTAAGAAAATGCAAAAATATTTCATTTCAAACTTCCAAAGGTTTCCAGTGAAGAACTGTTCTGAAATTTTTGTGCTAAAAAGGCAACATTTTTTTCGGCTGCCTTAATGGGAGACAGAACTGTCCATTAGGTGGTCAGAAGTTCAAATCTGATTCTAATCACTGGTTACTTCAGTAATGCCCAATTGCTGAGCCTTGGTCTCTATGAAAAGACTAGATCTGACTGCAGCGAAGGATGAGAGAGTTTGAAAATTTTCAGGCTATAATTGAGTAGAACAACAAAACATTTCTTTCCCAATTAAAAATTTCTCTTTGGATCATCCCATTTTTGTTAAAGTTGAAGCATTTTACAATATTCACAAGATGCAGGTTTTCAGGTTCTGGAATGAGCTCTTTGTTCACATCCAGAGGGAAAGGACTACAAACCTGAATACTTCCATCTGAAAGCAATCCTTTGGACAAAACTTCCTTTAATTTCACAGAAGACCATTTTAAAAAATGTTTATCTCCTTCCAGCATGGGTCAAAGACACATTAGAAACATGGGAAGAAGTCATGATACAGAATTGCCTTTCTCTGGCTGCTTCCATTAGTAATCACAGCAGAAAACCCAAAAGCAGAGCAGAGGGAAGGAGGGAGCGACACTCCTGTGTCCCTGGAAGGTCTTCCCCGAGGCTCACTTATAGCAACGTGGAAGGACTCACGATATTACTTTTAAGGAACTCTTAATGAAGATGAACACCTGACATTGAAATCCCTGGAGAACTCAAAACATTTCATCAATTGTTTTTCTAACAATCACCTAGTACAGAAGGGTAGATAAAGGCATTCGGGAAGGATAGCGGCTATAGATATACAGCGTAGGCTATAAAAATAAAAAAAACCCGTAAGTAAGCTAGTGCAAATGGCATATACAAACAGGAGCTGTTTTTAATGGTAACACCCATTTTCGCACACGCTTCCAACAAGGTCTGGGCAGCAGTCAGCACCCTCGGAAAGCATCACTGCCCTAAGCAACGGAAAAAAAGAGCTTTTGGAAAAACAAGAGTGTTCCTGTAATAGCAGTGAGCACTCCTGTGCACTGCACACTTGAAACCCCAAGTTTCCAGGCCCTCTGATAGCAAATAACCTGCCAAGGCTGCTTCTCATAGGATGGCCTTCAAGTATGAAGGCTTGAATCTTTGCCAACCAGTACATCGCTACCAAAAACACATGTGAGCAAGCACAGACACCATGGATGGCAGGCTGGGCAGGAGGGCTAAGGGCATGCCATCGGGCTCACAGCTAAGCCCAAACAAGCAATCGTGGATCCTAGAATGCAATCATGAATTTTCTGTCCCCAACCATTAAAAATCCCCGTTCCCCATCCAGCACCTCACCAGGTCTGCTCGGCAGGGCTGAGCACACCTGCTCGCTCAGCCCCAGGATCAGCACCACTCCCATCTCTGCTCCAGCAGGAGAAACCCCACCATTTGGCCTCCTAACATAACTGCAGCACTCTCTCCTTTTTCCAGGGAAAGTACTAGTTCACTGTGCCATGGGAATCAGTCGATCTGCAACTCTTGTCCTCGCTTTCTTAATGATCTGTGAAGATATGTCCCTCACTGACGCAATTCGGGCTGTGCGCTCACACAGAGGCATCTGCCCCAACTCCGGCTTCCTCAAGCAGCTTCGGGAGCTGGATCTCCAGTTACGAAGGAGGAAAAGCAGAGGAGCAGAGGCCTGTTAGTGCCGAGGGGACATGTCTCCTGGCACTGGAGCAAGAGACACTGCCCTCACTGCAGACAGTGCAAGGATGCTGTTGGGACTGCTCTGCAGCTGCACTGAGAAACTCCTTGGGAAACAGCTCAGCATGGGCAAGGTGGTAGGAGTTCGGTATGTATTTTTAGGATAAGCTCACTAATTGGAAAGAAAATTAAATAAAGAAGGATTCAAACTGGCAGTTTTGCCCACCTGGGCCTGTTTGTTTAACTACCCGTTGGGCAGGGCACGGGGAGCAGCTGGGTTTTCATGCAGAATTAAAAGGCAGCACAGTCAGCTTGAAAAAAAGACTTTTTACTTGCTTATAGTTGCATTTATATGGCAAGAGGGAAAATGGCTAAACTAGTAAAAAGGAAAAGAAAGCATGAGGTTTTTCAGCAAATCTTTAACATTTCACAGCCAGCTGGCAAAGGGCGAGACTTCAGGTTTTGCAAGCTGACATGTTCCTTTAGTCTGACATGGTGACACTAGTCAGGATCCAACTCAGACCTTGGGCTCTCTCTATTACAAGCCACAGAGGCTCTTGCTTGGACCTTCACAAGTCCTTTTAGCTTCAGACCTATGGCAAATACTCAGAGCTTAAGAAGACTATGAAATTCTCAGGAGCCGATATGGGAGGTGGCAGCGAGTCGCTGCACCCTGGGGCACGGCTATCGACAGGCTGCCTGCCGGTCAGAGGGAAGGCAGGTGTCCCCTCGCACACGTAAAGCAAGGGGCACGCTCAGGGCACGCTGCTCGCTGGCGCACTGCAGGGCGGCAGCAGCGCCAGACAGAAACATCTTCTCTTGGCTTGCAACCCAGCGCTCCGAATCACGTTCCCCAAATTTCCCCGATTGAACGGAAAGCCAGAACCTAGTGTCATCGTGTCAGAGCAAAAATGAGCAATGCCTCCAACAAATCCAAAGCAGCAGCTCTGCATTTCGATTACTCTTTTACGCCCAATTGGCCACATTTAATCTTGTGAAGAACTCGAAGCAGATATTTGCTTCAGTGCAATTACAGCCACATACAGAACATTGGCAAATGCAAACAATATAGAATTTCCACTTGACGGCAGATTAATTTGGTGTGATGTTTTCCCTTGAGAGGTCTTAAAGGCTTGTAGTTCTGAAAGTACCCTGCAGTTTGTATTTATAGCACTATGGATGTTGAATAGAAAGAGAAAAGTATATACTCATTCTGAACTGGTTTCTTTTGCCTCCATACATTAAAAAAATTAACTGAGCATAGCACACTTCCACCGCATTTCTCATAACGCAATATGGAAACATGATTTCCCTGCAGAGCCTATAGAGAAATTCAGGTGGTGTTTCTACTTTTATAAACATAGTAAGTAAAACACAAGCAATGCTATGGACTAATTTCCTCTCAGGGAACAGAGAGATGGGTCTTCCCTCCAGAAAGGGTCCCATCCTTTGAGACTGGAGTAAGCGGCCAGAAGGGAGTTCATAGCTAATGATGGAAAACTCAGTGAAGTTATAGCTTTCACAGGTCTCTTCCTGGCTGCTGCAGCAAGGAGATTAGATTTCAGTGAGCATGGTGGTTGAACCACTCCTGGCACTTGGGTCTCCTCCACCTCAGTCTGTCTGGGGATCATTTTTTATTGCAGACCACGCTCAGGCTCTTTTGTGAGTAGTCTTTTCAGTTGCCTTACGAACCACTCCCTTCAACTCTCTAACTCGGCCTGTGCCAAGCCAAATGGCACTATATTAAAGCACAAGGTTATATATGAAACACAACTGGCCAAAATCTCCATGCATTGAGCCTGTCAGGACAGGTCATAATTCCCAGCAAGTTGCATGTCTGGAAACATCTGTGGTTGCAGGGCGGAACTGAAAGTGAACAACTTTTCTTAGAGTGACTGAGCCTAAATTTACCCCAGCTGAGGGGCGAGAGCTCCTGCAGGACTGCTTCATCTGGCCAGGGACAGCCATAGATTCCCCTGCCATGCGTGACTTGCAGCTGGGAGCAGTAATTCCGGCTGGAGCTGCAGCCTGCCAGGAAAGACAGGGCACTGGCAAAGCAGGACTGCTGGCTGGGTGTCACTGTTACAGGTGTACAGTGGAGGCTTCCTCTTCAACTGGGGAAAAAAAAAACCAAAAGACCAAAACCCAACCAACCAATGAAGAACAAGAGGTCAAAACACTGACCCAAAGACTAGAAAGTTGCTATCCAACCCTAGGACATAGAATTCCCTTTCTAGAAGAGCCTGGGCTGGTTCCAGCGCTTTGCATTGCTGTGAAGCTCAGGCAGCGGGAGGCAGGTCCCCACATCTCCCTCCAGCAGGTGACAGTACCTGAGCCCACTGTTACCTTCCCTCTCTGGGAGAGCTGCAGCATCATGGAGGTGGCCCGGAAGGGGCACAGCTGCAGGCTCAGTACTTGATGACAATTAAGCAGTCCTAATCTCTGACCCACACCTGTTGCACACTGAGATGGCTTATTGCCCCTGTTCTTAGTTAAGCAAAAATCTCTTGAAATTACAGCTGGAATCAAGACCAAGAAGAGGAAAACAACATTGGGGTTGGTCCCAGGTATATCTTGTGCTACAATTTCCGGATCCAGAGTTGTTGGCTCTTTGCAAGCCGCCAGCTCAGCCCAAGCAATGAGGAATAGCTGCTTTCCGCCACAGCCCTCCTCGCTAGCTACACGGCATTTGGTCCTGATGTGCAGCTGCCAGTTGTGTTGCTGCTGCGGCTGGAGCCCCACTTGCTGCCCTGCAGAGGCACAGCCACCGCAGCACCAGCTGGAACCACCCGTGCCCAGTGCCTTGCCTAAATATTACCGGCCAAAAGCAGTGTCAGTTGGGGCTGCAGGCAGGGTGGAAGTGATCAGCATGGCAGATTCAGACATATTACTGGACAGAGCAGCATTCACGCTGTCACCTTTTCCATGCCTACTTCTTACCCAGAGCAGAGCAAACGCTGAGGCTTATTTACAAACACCTATCCATTCCATGTGCTTATGGAGGAGCGACCTCCAGCACTGTGGTGCAGCCGGTGCACTTCCCACACAGCAAATCTGTGAGGGAGGATGGATGTTGTAGCCCCTTTTCGCAGTGAAGGCACCTGGAGCTTGCCTGCGCTGCAGCAGGGTGTTTGGGGAAAAGCACAACAGAATTGCTCTCCAGCCTCCAGAACTGGAACAAAAGACTGCAAATAGTTTTCTCACATAAGATATCTTGCCTTCACCAGCTTTTCCTCCCAGACTTTCAGCAATGATAAATACAGAGAATATTGCTGTGGGCATGTCTGCACTGTGTTATTTATCCTTTGGATTTACACTTCGGGTTTTATTTGTAAAAGGAAAGTAGGACCATAAATCTGCTCTGCAAAGAGCCAAGGGAAGAGAGGATAGAAATTTTCAACAAGTTGCATGGAAGGAGACATTGCCAAGGACAGGTTTCCCATGGAAAGAGATGCCAGCCAGGATATTGCCCAGCTACACACCACATGTAGTGGTGACAGCTAAGAGCATCAGCCTTTCTCTTGCAGGTGCATTAATTCATACCTCTGTGCACAGGTAGCTTTCGGGTTGCTGTAGCAAGGATGGCCCTCCTATGGGACCTTCGTAAGTCATAGCTTTTGCCCATTTTCTCCTACCAAAAAAAAAAAATAAAAAAAAATATATATATAATGAACTGGGACCAGAATAGGCCACAAAGCTAAAAAATTAGGTGTGACCAAGACTAATTTGTCAGGATTGAGTAACAAGCCACTGGACAAGCCAAAGTTGACCACTTTCCAGAGTAACCATATTGTTCATGGCCTTCAGTGTATACACAGCCGCTCTTTGGACACAGCGCCCTAAGTAAAACGCAGCAGATACAGGTGAGGCTGGAGCCAGGCAGTCTCACAGGCAGATGCCCTGGTTCTCCATTACACCGACCTGTCCCACGTCAGCCAGTGGCTCCCACTTCTGCTTTAACTTCAGCACTGCCCACCAAGACCCTGTGACTTTCTTCTGTGTGACCCTGATGTCTAGATTAGATCTGCCTGGGTCCTGCCAGCCCCTCCAGAACTGCAAAGCACTGTCAAGTCCACTTGCCAGACGTTATCCTGCTCCCATTATTTTTCATGTCTTGTATTTTCCTGATAACAAGGCTAAGCTATGTGTTACTGGGAAAAGGGGCTTCAAGATAGCTTGTGCTTTGCAAATTTACTTCATAGTCTGAGGTTCAAAGAGTATATGCAGCCCCTGAAGCCAAGTCAAACAGGAATCTAGGGCCCCCGAGGCTTTCAACGGTTAAGTTTTCTTTAGGCTACAATTATTTTGCTTAGAAACTAGACCCTTGATCTGTTGCAGAAGGCTGCAGTTTAATAAAGTCAAACAATTTGCTCTTTGCAATGTACTATTTGCGGTACAAGTATCATCGAGTCATACTGCTCCCCCTCACTGCTGCCTCCTGGAACCTTGTCTGTTTATATACAGAAAGCACTCTCAGGAAGCACTCCTAAAAATACCCAGCAATGTTAGCTGAGGATCTGCCTCTGTCTCTCCTCTTCCTGCTTCTGCCTCCATAACATCCTTCCATCATCCCCATGCTCAACAACCCCAGCTGTTCAAGCAACCTTATTCCTGTCTCACCCTCTACAAAATTTTTTTTGCCTTTCTCCTCTGCCAGTAGCCATTCTCCACCCTGTCATAGAGTGCATTCCATGATGCCACCATGCCACATCCCATCTTAATGTTTTCTCACTTGACTACTAAATTGCAGTGAAGCTCACATTGTCTTTATTAAATCCTTGAGTACACCCGCATGGGTCTGTCCACTTTTCAGACAATAAGAAGGTGCCAAGTCAGGGCAAAAATAGTACCAGAAAAAGAATAACATCTTTTACTAGACTGCAAAACAAGATGCAGTACTCTCCACAGACTAACTTTTGAAACTGCTCTCAGGGAAGCTACCTGCAGATAAAGCATCTCCCAATGGAAATGCCATTGGAAATAAAACTATTTTCACAGTAGTACAAACAGAAAATCTTCATAGCAAAAATCCAGCCAGCTGACAAAAACATCAGTTATTAAACATCAGGTAAAATTCAAAAGCAGGTCTGGGATTCAGCTCTCTGTCTGCTGCTTAAGATGTGGCATTTTGTGAGAGGGAAGGCTCTCCCCACTTGTCAAGGGATAGGGTCTTCCAGTTGCTGCAATCTGATCTTGCTTGTGGCCAGCCATCTTCATGACCACAAAGATCTTCCAGCACATTCAGCAGACACCCAGCACAGACCAAGATTCATAGAGCGCAAAGGATCTCTGATCCTACAGGCTGTCCACATATCACCAATTGACTTGAAGACCCTTTCTCTTCTGTACGTGTTCAGCAGACAGACCCTAAAAATGAAGGCTCAACAACAACGCTGTTGTAGTAGACAAGATCTACCCTTGTGGTTATTCCCAGTGTAAAACTCTTCTGAAAGGCAGTTGCTGCTCTACAAACCCCTTTCTATGAAAACAAAGCATCTAATTCATCTAACTCCTCCTAATTCTATAATAATTATAATTCATCAATTCATCTAATATTAAATATCAACAAGGAAACATTCACAAAAATTTACAACCAAAATGATTCATCAAAGCCCTTAAGATTGCTTTTGGAGGACCAACAGTTCTTAGGCAAAAATTCCCCATACCCGAGAAGCATAGAACTGTAAGAAGCGAGACAGTGATAATTTTTGCACCAAAAACATTTAGGTTGCTTACAGTAAATAAATAAATAAATAAATAAATAAGTCTGTTCTTTGCAAAAACCCCACCCGTCACTGGAAAACCATCAGCCAGCGAAGAGCGAGCAAGGAATTATTTGCTCAGCTCTGGTGACAATTGGCTGTTACTAGAGTTATTCTGACACATTGTTTTGGAGAACATCTGTTTCCACTCTGACTCCTTTAACTTTCAGATGTGAAAAACAAAAGCTCATTTTCATGCCATGTCTCCCATCTTCAGTTGGCAACAGTTGTGTGATTATGAAGTTACTGTTATGCTGGATGATCTGTTTGTCAGTTTATATTTTCCTATCGTGTCTATTTTTAGCTGCTCATTAGTATTACTTGGAGCCTCTCCTATAAATCTTAAACATTTATAGCACATCTCGACAATTCATCAAATGGAGCCAACCTCCAAGGAAAGGAAACCCAAACCACTTCCCCTTGCTCAGCTGAATGAGATTCAGATCCTTGTCTTTTAAACTTCAAACTCAACATTTTCCCATCTGCTCCTTATACACAACAGCCCTTTTGCTCCGCACCAGTATTTTATTCGCCATTCATAACTTTTTACTTCCCTCCAGAGATTTCCTGATGCTTTTGGTCTGCTGGACTCATAGAAGACTTGGATTTTGGAGGGTTTCCCCCCGCCACTCCATTGAAGGGGAAAAATAATCATTCAGCAATGAATGGCCACTTTTCATTACTCATTCACAAGAGAGACACAGCAGGATCCCAGGGCTGGACTCAAAGACACTTTTCTTTGCCATTCTCACAAGACAAAAACAGCATTTTATCAGAGACTATTCAAACTTAGGATATTTGGAAAATTGAATTTACTTTTTACTCTCTGTTCTATTCATTGACTTGCATTTCTCATCCTCTATGCGTGCCTGTATAACTATCAATTAGCTGCACGATCTTTGTAGCTATGACTGTGTCTGGAGGTACCAGTACGCGTGATGTGGCCAGGTCACCCATGCAGGGAACATATCTAAAGGGTTCAGTCTATAGTGGCCGATGACAAGATGATTTCAAGAAATAACATCAGAAGATGTTGCCTGGCCAAGAGCTTTGCAGAAGAAAATCTCCACTTGTGAAGAAATGCCTCCTGCTTCCCAGCCAGGCAGCGCTCGGCTGCCGGGAGAGGCTGTGCAGCACCTTCTGGCTGGTGGGACCAAATACTGCCACAGGCCAGGGGAGATTGCTCTCCTGCTGCTCCTCCTCAGCTCTCCTGGGGGAATCCCAGCCTTGCACGCTCCGCACATTTGAAGGCTAAGCAA
This sequence comes from Charadrius vociferus, assembly GCF_000708025.1. Taxonomy (NCBI): domain Eukaryota; kingdom Metazoa; phylum Chordata; class Aves; order Charadriiformes; family Charadriidae; genus Charadrius; species Charadrius vociferus. The sequence goes on from NW_009649180.1 coordinate 1,919,170, forward strand.
TATATTTCTCAGATGCAACTGTTAATTGTCCGTATGTAATTAGCTGATACTCAACTGGAACACACAACTGATTAAAAAAATCAGACTGACCATCTTTTTCATTTCCTACATATTTGACTTAATCAAAGGAGACATCATATAACAAGAAATGAAAACTGTACCAAGGAAAACAGTCCTGGCATGCACGTTAGTCTTACAGAGTGGTTTTAATTTGAACAGCTCATCTGATCAGGCAGAATAGCTGTACGTTGCTTTTCAGGGAGGTAGGGAGTGCTTGGAAGAAGACAGTAACAGAAAGGAGTATTTAGATTTTTACAACCAAAGTTGTTTTCCATCAATTTACACAATTCAATTCACCTGATGTCTTTTCCTACTACCAATTTTCATGGAAGAAAAAATAAAAATAACTCAGTTTAGACTCAGTTACGCCTCCGTGTGGTTACACCCTGATTTTACCATCACTGTAACCTCCAAGAAGTCCTCCAGTTTCTAACCCATCCTGCTTCACACCAAACATAGGTCAACTTACCTGCATCCCTGCTGTCCCAGATCCTTTTGGTCAGATGTCAAGTATCGGTGCCATAGCAGTCCATCTGGCCAGTCACCCAAAAGCATTTCACCAGGTGAATTCTAATATGTCTTTTTCAGGCTAGTCATGTTGACGACAGTCATCCCAAGGCTCAGAAATGCCTGCCTGCCCATAAAGGTGCTGGCTTGCTAAAAAATAGAGAAATAAGTTTTGGTTGACTTGGAAAAAAAAAAATCCTGGCAGGCTAAAAATTCTGTATATTCTACTAGTTATCCCATGCGATGTACTGCAAGAGCACTTCTGGAGTGGTGTGATTGTACTGGCAGAATATCACACCACGGAATATCAGCTCACAATGTGGAACAGACATTTTGGAAAAAAAGCAAACTGTGCAGCCACAATGACTCACAGAGATGAGAGATTACAGCAGCAAACCCAAGCAAGTCCAAGAAAGCATGATCATATCAGGATCCCCTCCCCACCCCAACCACTTTTCCCATGAAAAGAAGTATGCCAAATCCCTTACAATTCTTTCAAATTAAAACATAAGATTAAACTGAAGATTGACACAAACTACAAGGTTCAAATCTTATCCAGATTTCCCTTAGCACTAGACACTTACAGACCTGGGATCTAAAAGTTTATTATGGTAATAGTAACCTTGGATCCAGAATCACAGCTAGACTCAGACACGCATACAAATCACCCCTGTTATCTACCTAACCAAAAACTGTATTTCTGCCAGCCCCAGATATTCAGAACACCTGTATCACCCACCCACCCCTTTTCCATTGTAAGAATGTCTTTATAAAGCATGGGATTGCTGCTGTTGTTGTTATTATTATTATTATTTGTCTTAAGGTTCATTGTTTTCATGATTTTCTTGACAAGGGCAATAAACATATTCCTCCTCCTTCCCTCCCCTGCTAAGGAAAGCTGAGATTGTCTAGTAGATTTAAGAGTGTGTACCATGTTATGAGACACAGAGAAAGCTTCGAGTGCTAGAGTACTGCCACCTGGGCCACCACAGCCATGTCCTAGGGCTAAAGCAGCTGGGAGCACATGCTGTTTCATTTACTTGGCTATGCCTTAAAATGAGCAGTGCCAGGGAAGGATGTATACATACATATATATTACAGCATCATCAACATCCATGACACTGGGACATTTAACAAACCTCCTCACTTACCAGCAGCTCCAGGCCCTGCCCTTCCTTTGGGAAGGAACAGCCTTCTGTGAGCCGTCAGTCACGCTAAGATCACTACTCAAACTGAGATGATTCCCACCAGAAAGTGGAAATTTGACCAGGCGCTATGTTATCACATACGCACTGATGGAACAAATCTGTGTCTCAATTTGAAAGCGATTGTTTTCTAACAGACCCATAACCAATCAGTTTATTTATTTATTTCAACATCTGGAAAACTCATATAATAATAGGATTTATACAAGGCTTTAGCCTTTCAAGGGAAGATTTAGCTACATTAGCCCATAAGATGCGTGGATTGCCCAGTTTTGAAGCTATTCTTTCAGCAGTGCTGTATACACATACTCAGTTTGTCTGCAAAAGCAGGGAGAAAGTTGCATGTCACAAAAAAACCCAAAGATTATAAAATGAACCACTGCATAGTGCAAAGGAACCCATTTGTAACAATGGAAAAAACATCATTATTTGGTTTTGTAGCTAATGATATAAATAGTCCATAACATCAAGAAACATAACTCAGAAAACACTTGCAATCCACGCCTAACGCTAGCAGGATGCAAGAGACAAGCCCCACCACATGGCTGGGACCACGAGCTCGCAGCAGGCTGGAGTGGCAAGCAGCCCGGTGTGGGCCAAGCCACCATCCCTCTCTGCTTGCCTTTAGACCTTCTTCAGATGCTGCTGCTCATCCCCGTGGGGGCAGAGGGATGATTTGGCCCCGAGCGCAACTGCTGCATGACTGTGGGGTGGCCAAAGAGGGGGAGGAGAAGGGGGCAGGACGTAGTGGGGACTGTGGGAGGACAGGCACCCCGAGTCGCTCCCCTGAGCTGAAGCTCATCTTGTCCAAAGGCCTGAACTCCCCCCAGAGTGTGGTGATGCTTTGCACAGGTTGTTTCTCACAAACGTTAAGATGGGCTTGAGGTTTTCACTGTTCTGTCATGGCTGCCTGAAGGATTTAGAGTTCAGGCTGAGGACTCTTAGTAATTTCTGCCACAGCAACACAGCAGGACTCTGGAGACACCAACGGTATTTATAGCAGCCTGAAAATTGTACCTCTTCTCACCAACTGAACCAGTTCCCTGAGCTGAATGCTACAGCTAATTGAGAGAAGACTGTCATGTACCATCAGCTAAATTTACTGCTGGTCCTCAAGATCAGGTTGTGCTGACTGCATTGTGACAGCAGTGTCTAAAGGGAGGTCATCTTAATTTCTAAATTTTCCCTCTAGGAACAAGAGTTTCAGAAGAAACAGCATCTGCACTGCTGGGTTTCTATTTATAGGCTTGAACCCTGTGATGTAATCTTCCTTTTTGTTTCCAAGGAAACAATATTTGATGCATTCTACTTTCAAGTTTTTCTTCCTTTAGGTTTCCCCCCTGCTCTCTCCCTCCCTTTTTAAAGAGATAAGTCAATAGGTAAACCCTGTATGTACTTATCTCTGGCATGCAGCATAGTTTTCTCTCTCTAAAACCAGGCTTATTCAGTTCACTAAAAAATTCAAGACATTTCAGAAATATGCTTAGCAGTAATTTTACGCACTGTTTATACATATTACTTTTCTGATAGTAAATGAGCTATAATTGCAATAGGCAGCAAACTCCTGTTGACAGCTCAATTTTCTCAAAAACTTCAGTTCTGTATCTCAGCCCCGAGTCCTCTTTGCTTGGAAACATTTTTTGAAATACTCTCACTGACCACCCCATCCAGCTTTCCCACCGTTTTGGTCCTCAAGTCAGGGCTCCTGATGGGCAGTCCTGTCCCCTGGGACTCCCTTCCTGGTGGCAGGGCATCTCCTGGCACCTCTCAGCACGCTCCTCTCTGGCACAGGGCAGTTTTCTCAGGTCAGTTGTGACTCTTGAGTTCATTTTCATTCACATGAAAATCCTCTACGTGAATGTTCTTTTAGAACAATTGTCTGTAAATTAGGAAAATGCAGAGGATTGAATCCATAATTCATACTGAGGTCAGCATCTGTAACAGCTGGATTAAAGTGCGTTGAATAGATTCTTGGAGAAATGTGACTGCTTTGGAGTCTTAATGGAAAAGCAATGGGTCAAGCTAAAAGCTTTCCTTAAAATCCTCAGTGCTAGTGTGTTTATATGGATGGGGTAAAAGCTGTGGGAGAGACTGGCTGGTTTGACAAAAAGAGACTACTTTAACACTGCATAAAAATTAAGAGTAGTAATGCTCATAAGCACAGATGATTAATTCTGATTGGGAAACATGCACTCATTGGTTACTCTCCTGCCTCCCTCCTCTGTGATATAAACCAATGAGCTGGGCTGATGATATCATGCCCTACGTACAATGAAGTTACAGCCAGAATTGTTTTTAGGACTACCCATTTTGGAACATAAACAGGCAGGTAAAATCCCAACCTAAATGAGATGATGTGTACTCAGTAAGAGTTTGTGTGGTGAAGGGAAGAAAAGATGATAAAGCACATGCTGGATATACAGACAACAAATGTTACTAATTTTGCGTTATCAAAGAAACTATCAAAGTGAACTCGGAAATTATCTGCAGTCAGCATCTCCATTTTGGGTCATATGGGTTGTAGACTAACATCCCTCAATTCCTGTGTCAGCTCAAAAAAGGCCAGGCTCTTTTTTTGAGGTATCTGATCTTGATTCAGAAGCTCCACGTCATTCCGCAAATCTCTGACTTGGCAACAGCAAGGGACACAGGATGGGAAGTCTTACATGATCTAGACCTCTGCCAACACCTCTGGCTCCTTTTCAAAAATTCATCACAATTTTTTCATCAAAACCCTAAAATAAGGGTTTCCCACATTACATTCCTACTGGAAGCTGCTCCAGGAAGCCATTTCTCTCCTCCTTCCAACCTCAAAAGCATTTGTAGTCAGTTTTGTCCCAGAGGATCACAGTTGTTATCAAGCCTTTGTATCTCCCAGTCCAATCATGGCTTAATGACTTGACAACACAGTCTCCTTCCTAGTGGTTACTCAGTCTCCTGAACAACCTCAGTAAGAATCACATTTGACAGTAAAGGGAAAAGTAGCAAGCTTCAAGTGTTTGTCACCAGGTTTTGTTAGTTTATTTCTGAAGTAAAACATCCCTGGTAGCTAAAATGCAGAGCACACTTCATGGTCTGACAATGCGTTGCTTTAGAGATTGTGGTTCTGTAAAGAAAGAGCTTTATCAAGTTTGTTTCCTTCTCAAAGACACTCCTTGGCACTGGACAGGTCCAATTGGGTCTCAGTAAATCAAATGCTCATTTGATGTCAGTAAAACTAAGATGCAACTGCCGTTTTGCTCAAGGTTGTCAGAAAGCTTTTCAGTAATCACTGTCAGCCAGAATAGATGCTCAATTGTTCTTCTTTCCTGCTGCAAGGGGGGAAAAAACAGCAGCTTGCTCTTCCTCAATAATTCCCTCATATTTCATTTTTAATCTCTTAAGCAAATTACAAGTGAAGACCTTTGATGTATGCGCCAGCCAAACTCATTCATTTCTCAGTACTTGCTGGACTAGAGAGGATCTCCCGTTCTTATGCATGTGGATGATAATAACAACTTCAAAGCCCCCAGGCATGTGTTAGTTTTCCCTGATTTCCTTTTTAAGTATGCGTTTCATGGGCCAACACCAGTTAAGACCCATAAACAGCTGTACTTGAATGCCATCTATTAAGGCAGTCTTGCTATCTCTCACAGTGTAACAACTCTATTTCTACTTCACAGAACTACTCAGTCTGGCTTTTGTATTTTTCCTGAAATGGAGTACCTCATTTCCAACATTTACGGTGTTCTCAGCTTAAAAGAGTCTGGAACCTGATCAAACTCGAGCAAAAAGCCATTAAAAGGCACTTGCCCTGAGGTGGTGTGGAGCATTCCTGGTGGATTATAAGGCATTGTTTTGCTGTTGTGGGGGTTTATGACATGAAGTGTACTTGATTACTTCTAGGAGGACCGTAGGTCGTAGCCATATGGTACCACAGGACCAGATGTTCCAAGTACGACAGAACAGCTGCACCTGAGCAGTGGTCGGGCAAACTTCCCCTAAGCTTGCATAGGAAAAATAAAAAGGGGACATATTTCAAACCAGTTAATGTTATAAGTTATAGTTATCATCATTATTTAGTCTGTGGAACTCATTATCAGAACACTTGGAGGCAAAGAGCATAGAAGAGTTAAAGAGAATATCGTACAGTCACATAAATAAGAACAACCACCACCAGAGACAATTTACATTGGAAGAAAAGAAATAGTTTTGGAAAAGCTGTAAAACTTCATGCTTCAGGCTTCCAGCCAAGCTTTATCTAAGGAGGTGGAGTGGGGAGATTAAACAGATTTTCTGTGGGGCAGAAAATTTATCCCATAAGTGGGGAGCACAGATTTAATGTACTTTCCTTTAAGGCGTTTGTTATTGACCACAGTCAGCAGTACAGACACCGGACTAATGGCACCAGCACGGCAACTCTGGCGTTTCTCTATCTGCACTACCAGCAAGCCTGAAGCCTGTACCAAGAGGACAGCAAACATCAATCCAATTTCTGGCTCTGAGCTCTATTTAAGTCTAGATTTGGCACTCAACATACCAAGAGATTACTCTGACCTGAAACCTACACTCAGCATGTCTGGACAAAGCTTTCTGATCAGTGTTACATACCAAGTATCTATTATTTTTGTTTATTTTTTAAAACACGCTATGCTTAGGGAATAGGTTGAACCACGCATTTCTGGAATTTCTGCAGCAATATGTTATTAAGGATATAGAGAAGCAGCAGAAAAAAAACCTTCTTATCCCAATGGACCATAAGAGCAGAAACAGAATATGGCAGTTTCCCATCGTGTCGTCGACAGAACTTAAGTGCAATCCTGTGTGTGATACTGTGGTATATCAGGGGCAAAACCACCCTAAATTTTAGCAATGCCATTTTCTTTGTAGGGCAGTTTAAATGCTATGACCAATTGGAAGGGCCCAATTTTTGGACCTCAGGAGCACGCCAGGATGCCCTGCATAGCACTGAACGATGTACTCACTGGTTAATACTCTCTCTGCGTAGGATTTCCCTGGTGGGTGCTCTTCTCGCAGGGCTTCCTCTTAGCACCAACTGAGAAACGGGGGGTAAGCAGTTTGGAGCCCCAGACTCTTCCTGTTCCCAGCATTCTTTGGTGAAGGGAGGTTACAAGAAAGCCCTCATCCCTTATTTTCCACATTACTACGCCTTGGGATCTATACTCCATTTCAACACAAATCTCCCAGAACGTTTTTTCTGCTGACAGCGAGAGAAAAAGCAGAACAGTGAACAAAACACCTTTCAGAGCCCTGGCCCCAGCCTCCCCCCACAAGCCCAGGAAACCTCGTTCAGGACTGGGGTCCTTTCTTCCTAGCCCCCAGGCAGCTTGCTCCATCCCTAGCCTCAAATACTGTCTTACAAACACAGCCACTACTGCTGGGCTATTAACCCTGTCAGAGACATAGCAAGAGACACACCAGCCAGTAAATTTGACTCCTACGAGGTCAAATCCAAGTTACCCTCCTGACAATGCTGGCTAAGAACCTCATAAAACAGTATTTCTACCTGTTATACTACTTGGACAAACAACATCAACTGTTATCTACAAGAACACTTGCTTATTGCCTAACAAAAAACCAACATAAAAAGTAACAGACCATAAGTCTATAATTTCTGATGGACCTTTCAGTTCCCCTTGTTTTCAGGATTTCAGAAATGTTCCTGACGTGTTGACTTAAAACCTCCAGACACTGAAATCCTTGCCCTGTTAAGCAAAGCCGCCCCTTTGATTTGATTTGCAGAATGGTCTCACAAGTCAACATAATTCTGATTCCCCGGCTGATAGGAGCTAGCACAACCGATGTCTAGCTGAAACGAAGTAACGAACACAACAGACAACGCTTATTAAGGAATCAAATAAAGCTCTGAATACGTCAATCAAAAAATAAGCATACCACCAATATTTTCTGGTAGTCCTTAACTGGGAGATGAAGAGAGAGAAACGAATGCAAGCTCAAACGGCAGGTTACACGGGGCAGTAACTGTCCTTTTTGTTTTATGGGTCTGCAACGCCTGCCTCAGCAGAGCCCCAACCCCTGATGGGGGCCATTAAGCAAAACTTAGGTATAAAGAGAAATTAAACAAGCAACGCCCAGCTAGATACTCGTGCACGCAAGGTATTGTCAAACAAGTTTTATGTAGCGCTGCTTAGACGCCAGTTGACTTCAGCAAGAATCAAGGGCATGCAGCATTTTGCGGGGAGGGTGCACAGTCATTTAAAACATTTCTCTCTATCTGCAGTAATCAAAACAAGTTATAGCCAGGCTACAGCTATATGTCTAGTTTGAAGACTGCTTGTCTGTGCAAGAGAGAACCATCTGGATTTACTTTACGGATAACTTTAAAATATATATATATATATAAGGTTTCTTAACTTTTGCCAAACAACTGGAAACATAATGGTTTCTGCATGCTGTTAGCATCTCAGTACAGCTGCAAATGTCCATTAGGACAATCTTATATAATTATATACTTATTCTTCCCATGCAATTGTTAAAAAACCCAGCTTTTCCAAATAATAGCATATTTTGTAGGAAAGAGGAAATCTTCCAGTCCACCAGGTTGGAATGGGGGAGGGAAGTCTCCTAAAGCAGAACTTTACTCAAAGCTTTTATTTTAAACTAACATAAAAATTTCAAGCCTTAGAAAACAGAGTGTCAGATTTTTCCAACTGTACCTCTAGTGTGGTCTGGCCAGAAATCTATCATTTCTCTCCCTTCTTTTCTTTACCCAGTGTTTGTGGAAGAAATTCAGTCCTTTTAAGATTTTTTTTTTTTTAAAAAAAAAAAAAGCTTTTGTTTTTTTTCCCCCTTCCCACCCCCTCACCCCTAAATGAGACTTTAGCTCTCATCCTTCCAAGAGCTCCATATTCTGTGCCACACAAACTGCCAACTTCAAAGCTGGTCAGTGGCATTTTTTCAGCCACAGTCTTGCTCATTCTGCTTGGGTGTCATGTTTTTTCCCACCTTTCCTTTCTGTCTTCTACCTAGAATATCAGCTCTGCAGCACAGAAATTGCCTCATGTCTGAACAGTGCCTGGTGCCGATCTTGGTTGGCCCTTTGACACTTTCAGAATACACATGAAAAATAAAGGGATAATGAATTTTGCCCAGGGTTATGTTCTGGGGCTGGCGCTTTGCTATGACAGGCACGTGGGGCCGGTGGGTGACCACACACAATAGCCGATCACCGACATCGGGGACCCGCATGCTGAACAAGTGCAGGCTGGACGCACGCAAGGGTCCGGGAAGGGGGAGTGATCTGCATGTTCAAAGCACCATCATCAGCTTAGCCAAGATTTTCAGAAATGACCAATAACATGGCAAACTTCTAGGAGCCCAAGCAACTACTCAACTTTCCAGGGGGCAGGTGCTCACCTCTTCCAAAAGACCAGCCTTCCTGCTGTGTTCCCCACGTGCCCAGGCTCCAAAGCACTCTAAGTCATTGGCCACTTTCAAAACACCTCAGCAGCTAATATTTTTTACTTAACAAAAGCAAAACTAATGGAAACACACACAACTGGTCCCCAAAATAGAACATTTTTCCAGGAGGTGAACGATCCCTCCCTACACGTTCCTGGGACCCTACAGAGAGAGGAGCACAAGGGCTCATATTGTTTTGACAGCCAGGCAGACAAACAAATACTTCTGTTTCAGCTTAATATTCCCGGAACTCAAAATGCCAGCCTGAAAAAACAATACCACAAAACACTGTCGTGCCATCAGTCTGACATCAGAAAGACAACCCTGAGGAGTGACAGCCCAACAGAAGCAACAGACCACTGACCATCCCCACACCGTGTCACCCGGGGCGCACAGACCTTCCATCGCACACCTACAGAGCAGCCTCCTCTCGCCAGCACTGCCCGTCTGCTGTATCATCTTACCCATATTCCCCCATACTGGGTCGGCTGCAGGGATAAAAATAAAACAACCGCTGCTAGTTTCTGTTATATGGTGTCTGTATCTCCTCCTCCGTGAAGTTTCTCTGTTATCAGTATAGAATTAATTTGCACAACAACCTTCCAAGGTAACTTAGAAGGCACAGCAGGCTTCCAACATCTAAGCTCTTTCTCATTTTAAGAGCGACTATCTGAATAATTGGCAGGGAGGAGCTTGGCTGCTCTGTAATACAGAAACTTGGCTGGAGCGATGCTGTTAGCATGGAACAGCAGCAGATCCAATGCCCAGACCTTGAACTGAAACTGCCTGTTATTACTTCACATCTGTACTGCAGTATTAGCCCCACGCCATGACCAAGTCTGGTCCTGGTCCTTCTGGGATGAACTTTTATCTTTTAAACAGAGAGGGGATGACAGAGGTGGTGGAAGGATTTGAAGTAACATTAGAGATAACTGACATAGTCAGGAACTTGTGTCCCACTAAAAATTAATGGCACCTACAGTGGGACTTGGATAGTTTGGAAAAAACACTTGGGCAACCTGAAACATTGGTCAGGCACAGGCATTTGTGTTCACAGAAGACTTTCTGTTCTTGCAAGAGATGAAAAAAGTTCCGTGGTAAGTATACATCAACAATTGGCTGCTTTTTGCGTGCACTGGGGTGAGAGTGGGGAGCACTGTGAGCCTGCAAGATAAGCAAGCAGCAGGTCTGCTCAGAGAGATCGTTTTCAAGATGGTCATCTCAATAGACAGGGCCAGGAGGCCCCAAAAAGCAGGTGCAGAGACCAATGGGCTACATCCCAGTATCATGTGCTTGTCCTGACTGGTCTCTTTGCCTCCTTCCCCCACTCCCAGGCAGAAAACAACAGATCTAAAGAATTTCCCCTGAGAAATATCGATACTTACGTGACAGCTAGAGCTTCTTATGCCATTGCAAAGCCTGGCTCCCGCAGCGCCAAAATCCCATTATTCCTAATGAAGTTGGCAACGCTGAGGCATGGTTTGCTGCAGAACAAACGTTTGGGGAGAGGGTATTGTGTACCAGCTCCTCAGAGGCGATCACCAATCCCTCTAGCAGGCAGCCCTGTGGGCCATGAAGCTCACCACTCTCCCAGTGGACGGAGCGCTGGAGTAGAAGAGGTGCAGCTCTGACACCGGGGAACCCAGATTTGATCCTTGATGAATCTGGCTTACTACAGAAAGCTTTAGACTTTCTGCATTAGGAAGGCATGGAGCTTTTCAGGAAAACTTTTTAGGAAAGTAGGGAGTTTTTCAAAGGTTGGAGAATGTACCTCCACCTCTTTTTGGTGGGCTGAGCCCATGTCACCAGAGCTGAGCAGGGATGAGCACCACATCCCTTTCTCAGCAGAGAAAGGCATTTCAGAAGTCAGATGGATACAGAGAGCTGCAGCGCTGGAGAAAACCAAGAGTAGGTAGGGGATGGTAGCTTTCTGGTGGTGCACATGCAAGAGATGAGGATTTTGTCAGGATGACACCTCTCCCATTGCCCGTTGCGCCAGTGCCAAATCACTTGTGCACGACATGACAGAAAACAGCAGCGCAATGCTGCTAAACCACATAGCATCGGGCTTGACAAGGGGGTAAGAAGATAAAAGGTGAGTTTTGTTTTATTATAGTCGACATGCAGGCATCACGTTATCTTAGTCATACTGAGGCTAGGTAGCTAAATTGCCAGGTTTAATGTTTCAGGTCACATCAGGGAATAGTTTTACCAGCAGATGTAAAGATCGTCCTTTGGAGTGGGTAGCACTCAAGGTCAGAGTCAGCAAATCCTCCTCTAAAAATAGACTCTAGTTGCAAAGTTGGTAAGATTTCTTTTGTTGGTTCTGCTGCACTTCACAGGACCCAGCTACCTAGAGCAGCTACCTAAGCTTACAGGTAAGGCTAAGCAACATACATTTTCTGCTGTACTTCTTGTGCTCCTTTGCTTCCTTTTATAACCTAGTTTAGTAAATCAGGGAGAGGACTGAGACCTGGCAAACTTGCTAAGGTAACTGATAAGCTTTTTTTTTCCTGCAACAAGTTTATGAAGTTAAAACTATTGCAGAGTCAAAGATGTTTTGAAAGTATAGCTTATAATTTTTCAAAAAACAAATTGGTCATGTCACAGAAATTACTGTATCAAATTGGAAGTTAGGTGCCTAAACTATTATCTTAGAGATAATTTCAATTTAAATTTTAAAAGTTAGAAATAAAAATGCAATTTTTCAAGCTTTTGTGACATCTGTCCAAGAATATTTTGTTTATTCTTCCATAATTGCTCCACCCTACAGACAAATCTAACTTTTCCAATTGAATTACAATTCTATCAGAAGACGCTGTGTTTTAAGTTTCTTTGGGCACCCTCATAATATTTAATGAAATCTCAGCTTAATCTGTTTTAAATTAACCAGTTCAGTCAACAATAAAGAATGAGGGCAAAAATAAGTTTTTAAAAAGTCATCTGTGGCTTAGAAATTCATTGAAATAACTGGTTAGTTTTGAATATTCACAGCAGGAGGGTCTGGGAAATTATTGCACTGAGGTTATGATTCTTCTGGTTTTAAACTGTTTAAAGACAAATGCATTGGATGAACTCTTTTACAGTCCCTCAATGCTTCAAGCATAAGAACGCAGAAGTAAAATAAAGCAACTGCAGTAAATGACAGTTTTTGGTGAAGACTAGGACAGGAATAAGGAACACAGGGTTGTGTTATTCTTCTCTTAAGTATCCTGCAGATACCCCAGCATTTTCCAGTTTTGGGTGTACACCACTTTGCTTAATTCTTTTAGAGCTCTTTTAGAGAAAGATTTTTTTTGAAAGCTTTACTCCTCCTCCGTCCCAAAAAGTATTTGCACAAAATTATTTTTTTTTTTTTAGTCTAGTGTTAGCAAAAAAACCCACCCAAGGAGCCTTTGTGGCACCGTACCTCATTGCAGCCCCTCGGGGTGCAGCCAGCGCCAGGTTACACAGGAAAGCAAACAGCTCTTCACGGCTGTTGCTGGTGCTTGGAGCCTGAGCAAAATGTCATAGGGACGGCATATCAGGGAACACCATTTTAAATTCATTTTGTTAAATCACCCGACAAAGCAAGCTTTTGCTACTGCAGCTAACCAACTCTCAGCTCAACTGATGTACTGCAGTCACGGACAGCTTAGAAACCAAAGCACTGTTTACCCTCCTCCCAAGTGCAAACACTGCGCTCCAGACGGTATGTGCACTGGCTTCTGCAAGGAGAACTTTCCAGTTTATAAAACAGCCCTCTGCTTAGTCATACTCAAAAAGGGTATGTACTTCTTCACCCTGAAGGGAGGTATGTACCTGGCATGCCAGCTGGAAATGGAAGAACAAAACATTTCTTAATAATTCAGGAACTTGCTCAATAGGGTCCCCTCTTGCTATTTCTGAAGACCCTCAGTCATTAGAATTGATTTTTGTCTGCCTTCAGCGTGGAAAGACTGCTTCCCTGGAAACAGATCAGTAAACTGGATTCAAGCCTTTTGTACATTTTTTGGGGTTTTTTTTTTGTTTTTTTGAAAGTATAGAAAAACTGGTATTCTCCATCCTTACCTTCTTCAGGTACGTCCCTCTCTTGTACACACTTGCTACAGACACTGTCTCTCCTCAAAGGTCCAATCTATGGTAGGTACTAAACTGAAAGGTGTAAGTAAATAAAAGCATTATTTTTGCAGTTGTCTGGAAGCCAAAAAGCTTTGGACACCCTAGAAGATAGATGTCCTCTGATTTCAGTGGTGTTTAATTCTACCTGATAAATAAAAACATTAAAATAAGTCAGCTCTCCATACATCAGAAAAGAAAATAGGAATAATTTCTCAGTAACAAGCAATTCATGCACAAAAGTGATTTCTTAATCATAATTACAGGCTTTTTTTCCCCCTTTATTGTTCTTTCAAATTTAGTGTTCATGGCAGTAGATAAAGTCACTCCTCAGACTTGAGGGTCAAACCACTGACTAATTTCAAGGGCACCATGTTTATCTCCTACTGCACTGGTGTGGGCATAAGGTCTACTGAAACATCATTATTTCTGTAGACTTCTCATGGCAGGCCCAGAGCTGACAGATAGCCTGCTTTGGTTATTTTTTTTCCCCTTTCTTGGCATCTTGAAAAAAAAACCACAACAAACCAAAAACCCAAACCCAAACCTTAAGATATCACAGTTCCACTCCTTTTCCAGAGCTGTCATCAGGAAAGAGGTAGGAAGCAAAATCTGAAAGCATCAAAACAGGAATAAGATTAAAATCTGCCTTCACATTTACAAATAGTCTGTATATTTAGGTGTTTGCTGGCTGCTGAAAACCTTCAATTCCCAGCTAAACCAGAAGAATTTGCAATTGCTTGGTATTTTCAGGGAGCAGTAGGTTTTAGACAACTCTCTGTGTACAAAGCGAGGCTGGTACACTTGTGCACACCAAATTAAATCTAATAAAGCCAGCATCAAAAGCCTCACTAGCACAGGTGATTGATGTCACATGGGCTGGGAGAACTCCCATGAGCAGGAAACACGGGTGGTAAAGAATTTCAGCTATTCTGCTATATAAATATGGACTGAAGTGGGCACTAAGGCAAGGAAGCCCTGTGCCCTATGTCAGGCAGGACAGAATAGCTAACAGGATTACAGTGTTCCTTCTGAAGGAAAGAGGGGGGAAATTGTCTTCTGTCTCCATTTTTCTTCCCACCTTTTATTTGTTTAGTTTCTCTCCTTGCTTGTTTGTATCAATACCATCGGGCTCCGACTGTACTGGGGATGTGTAGCTTCAGGCACACAAACACAGCTACAAATTGGCAGGCAGAGTATGTACACTTGGGACAACAGCAGTGATGAAGGAACCCCCCTTGGGTCAGGGAGGGGGGCAGAAAAGAAGGGGAGAAGGTACATAGGTCCTTCCAAAGGACAAAGGCCTTTTCTGTGCATGTCTGCTTTTTTTTTTTTTAAATCTCTACAGCTGACTTGGATCTTAACTCCCAGGCATAAATCTTGCCAAATTGTTTACATCTTTATACACAGCACTAAGGCTTGCACAGCACGTTGAGCCAAAAATATTAAGCAGCATAGTATTTTTTTAATGTAGATAATGACTTATAGCTTTCAGTTTCAAAGTACTCAGAAACTTCCACCACATCTGGAAAACCAGCATTAGAAATGTACACGCCACCACTGAAGCTCTGACGTTCACCTCTAGATATGAACCTCAGGTTTTTCCCCCCTATCTGTGGAATTACCAAGCTGTAGAGCTCATGACTGATGTTTCCAAAAGCATTAGCTAACCCTCTACAAATTTTGGGGTGAGGGAGGCACATCCCTCCAGTTGAACAAATTTGAAAAGGGGCCACTATGGTCTGTGACTTCTCAGAGCTTTCCTGGAAATTTTGGCTTAATTTGGGTAGTTCAAGGGACTCAGAACAAGGCACAGAAAGGAAATTTTTCACTGCCATATCACTGCTCCAGCCACTAGACTGTGTTCCTTCTCCAAATTAAAAGCAGATAGACTGGCAGATTTCCCTTTTTTTTTTTTTCCCCTTGCACTTTCTTTCCTCCCTCCCCGTTTTGTTAAAAATAAAATAAAAAAGCTGAAGAGCCCTATAAGCAATTCCATTTGGCAGCTGTAGAGTGGATAGCGAACATAAAGAAGAGATTCCTTTGCTGTGCCTAATGCATGCTGCTTATCCAAATTAGCCACACAATTACTTCTATCAATGCAGAAGTAGTTTAATGTTTTTTTTTTCTAGTGCACAGCACTTGAGAACGACTTAAAATGCAGTGTAATTTGCTACAGTGTACGTCCTGAAGTGGCTCGCTAATGAAAAGAGGATTAAGTCTCCATTATTCTGAATTACCATTTTGTGAAATCACTAACAATATTTTCATTTGTATACATATAACCCAAGGGGGAGAAATATTCCAGCCATCCAAGTGATTAACAAATAAAATTCATTAGATAACATGCACTTTGGTCTTATTTATTAAGAGAAAGATTAGGGTATAAAAATGCAGATGACTGAATTTTTATCATCCTTGTTCCGATAATACACTTAAGTCCATGACAGCATAATTGGTGAGCACTGGCAGTTCAGTGTTATAGTCACACGCTGGACTGAGAAGCAGAACAACCCACAGGGCGTCAGGCTCGGCAGATGAAATCGTGCAGGCTTGAGCATCGTACCCCAGTGCCACTGAGGTGGACCCAGCGCTCGGCTGCCAACCCACCACTGCAGGGTGGGCGCAGAGAGGGAAGGGGAAGGTCTCAGCAGCCTGCCCAACCTGACCTTGGCACAGGGCAGCAGAGAGTGAGAGAGAAGCCGTGGCTTGGGCACAGGGCAAGAGCGGGACGAGTTGCAGATTGCCCTGCCTCGCTGGAAGGGAACTGCTGGCCCCAGTGCATGGCTCCATTCCTCACTACGCCCCGAAGCTGGGCTCAAACCTTCCAGCCAAGGAGAACCTCTCTGGGACGAGGGCTGCTCCGGCTAGCTGACTCTCTCTTCATCCCTCCCCCATGAAATAAGAAAGGCTGTCCCGTGCTGGAGCAGCACTTCCAGGAGCAAGCAGGGTGCAGAGCCTCTTATGCAAAGGACGTGAGGACCATCCCTACCCCAAAGGGCTTTCACATCCAAGGCTGTGTGTCCCCAGCACAGTGTGGTGCCATGAAGCAACCACCAAGCTGGTACAAGAAAGCTGCACTGGTACATCATTCAGCCTGCACTAATTAGTCTATCAGGCAAAGCATTTTAGCCCAAGTGAAGCACTGCAAGGGGTGGGAGGCTGCTCCGACGAGCCTGTGCAGGGGAAAACCTGCAGTCTGCCCGCCATGCCACTGTGCCCGGTGAACACCCTGCAAGGGACCATCTCCCCCCACCAGAGATCTGCAAAAAAATCTTAGCTTTCCCTGCTTGGGCTTGTGCTAGACAGTCATCCTTATATAGACAAACAGTCGTCCTTATATCCACAACAGTATTAAGAACAACCACAAAAAAAAATAATTCCAGTCCACTTTTCTTTTTTTTTTTTTTTTTTTTTTTTTTTAAATCCAAGAAGGCAGGCCAAGGGAACAGTCTTCCCACAGCTCCCTTTGGTGTACACAGAGCAGTCATTACTAGATGAGGTTAGACATCCCTGGTTCCTGCAAAGACACAAGCCTTTCCGTCCTTCTCCCCGCAACCCAGTGCTTCATGGCAATTAATTCCAGAGCTCAAGTAGCAAGCCAGCCCCTTTTTTCCTCTTTCCCACCCATTCTAGTTAAACTTCTTACTTAGTCTAGAGTAAAATCTGAAATACATATTTTATTAGAGGAACTTCAACTGATGCTTTCCTGTGCTCTAATTCAATTTAAAAATCCCCGCAGCAGATAACATTGGCAAGGCATAAAAGAACATAGCTTACTTGAAAGTTCAGGGAGCATATGGCTTCCCAGGACAGACAGAAACAAGTATTTCTCAGCAGAGGTCTAACTTTGAGAGTGCTAACCAAGCTTCAAACTGAGACGGTGTTACAGTACCACAAACGGTCGTTTGCAGATGTAATTGCCCTATTTTGAGGTCTGCAGTCTACAAGCAGGACTATTGGTGTAACAAATCAATGTGCTGTGGCCACCGAGTGCGATTACTGATTACATTGCTTCCTCTTCTTCCCTTCGTTTCCTCCCCTCCCATGTTACGGAGCCGTGAATAAACGCAGTGTCAGTCCTTCAGCATCAAGGCAACAGGCTCTCAGTGAAGATAATTCCTTACTAGACAAACAGCAGCTCTTATCAAGTTCTAGACAACAGCCTATTCTCTCCCAAAGTCAGACTGTTTTAAATTTGTATCTCCGACAGTCTAACATTATCTACTCTGTTAAGTCTGCATGCAGAACTAGCATAATTCTGGCACAGGAAGGAAAAAGGGAATGGCTACCGGGGGCACAGAGATGGGACTTGGTGCTACTCAGAGGCACGCAAGACCAAGAACAAGGTAAATTTGCTAGAAACTGCAACTCTCAGAGCCCTTTACAAATCTCAACAGAGGACCACTTAGCTGAACATCATCATCATGATGTTTCAGCTTGGCTGAAAGATAGATCCCCTTGCCAGTGTAAGCAAGCCAATTTTTGAACAAAGGTGTACACATGCCAAACAAAAACTGACTCCATAATCTTGCCTAGCTTTGGAGTAGGAAAACAGGAATCATTTTGCTTTTTCAAGTTTTGTGGAAAAACAGAACATGACAGGCATAAAAGAGCCCAAACTGGGGAAACAAACCCCATGGGCACATGGGATGTCAGTGAAAAATGGTCATCCTGCTTGCAGGAGAGCTCTACAACAGCTGCACGAAGGCACTAGCCAGATTTCTGTAATTAAAAGGACACAAATGTCACCAGCAGCCAGCACAAAAAAATTTGTGGGAGCCAGTACAGGATTTGTTGCCTGCAAGAATGGTGGATTTTGGCAGACTGTACTCACACACTTTGTAAGATCAAGCCCAACTCCACGTCTTCTTTCACAAGTCTCCTACAGAACTGCAAGGTTCAACTTCTCCCTTCAGGAGGACAAGAAACAGGAGCAACCGCTGCCTTGAGACATCAGGCAGTCCAGCAGGAGAACCAAGACCGACCCAACAGGGAGACAGAGCAGACAAGAAAGTCTGCAGCAGAAGGCTGGCGACATGGAAAAAAGGAAACTTGGTTCAGAGGACAAGAGGGAAAGATGGTTAAGTGACAACTGGCAAGAGGGTAAATGGGAGGTCAGGCATGTAGCCAGCCCCAAATTCTAGTTCCTAGAGGTTTGCTGTAGCATAAAGATCAGCTGCATGAGCAGTTTAACTTCCTGCTGACAACCTGCAGAACAAAACGTGCTTTGCCTTCAGAAATGTGCAAATCCATAGAAGAAAACCAAAGGAGACATTACAACACCCATACCCCTCACAATAATTCTTCTCCGACATTGTGCCTGGATCTTTGACATGATTATTTGTCTGGTAGTGTGCAGAGTTCAGAAAAGCTCTCATGTACACCTGTAGCACTTGTCAATCTCTCCCTTGTTTTTTCTTCTTTACTGAGAATACATGGAGTATTGTACCTTAGCTCTCCCTCTGCAAAATTTTCTTCAAGTAATCAAAAAATTAAAATAAAATTAAACTGAAAAACACTTGACCTGAACACATCCAACACTGTATGCGTGGGGATACCACAGGACAGTGCAGTGCCCCACCTGAGCTAAGGAGCACAGCATCGCACTCTTGCAGCTGTACTGCACTGGCAGCAGCTGGTAGGGTCACTGCTGGTGCAAGGGTCTCTGTATCACACATATTTCATTGGGCTTTTACCCAAGATACTTCAGCTGCAGGGAATTAGGAAAGTTAAACATGGATGCAAAAGACCCACTTGTCCAACAGACAAGAATATTCTTGCAAACCTATAGTTACTTGCCGTGTACTAAGGTAGTGTCTTCATAAAGGCATGGATGGGGGAGGTGTCAAGACTCAAGTTAGTCTCTGGCCTTTAACTTCACTCACCAGCTTTGTGAAATCTCCAGCCTGCCCTCTGAGCTCCCATTGTTGACTCCACAGCTGAGGGAGGCAAACTATACAGAGGGAAGTCTACATCTTGGGCCGCAGCTGAGGAAATCACAGCAAGCAGGAGAGAATCTGGAGCTTCAAGAGGGGTGTAAAGCTGACACCAAAGGATTCAATACCAGCCAATAGCTCAAATACAAGAGAGATCAAGGTTGTCAGTTCTGAGCAATACAACTCTGACAGCACGACCAGGCAAAGGGTGTTGGTTTTGGCAACATTAATGATACTCTGATTTTAGCTACAGGATAACGTGACATTGCTCCCTTCTATATGTTCATCAGTGCTTCTTCCTACCCACTTGGCATGTATACATCTAGGTTAGGAAAAAAAAAAAAAAAAAAAAAGAGTGAACCCGAAAAGAAGGAAGTCCTTGAGCCCATCCTAGCTAAAAATATTTTGTCAGTCAGTGGTGCTGCAAAAAGGCAAACTCTTATTTCTGCACAAAGCCTACAAGGTTCAGTGTGCATTAAGATCTTGAAAGAGTACACAAGTACACCCAGGATCCACCTGAACGGACACATTTAATCTCCCTGCATTGCTGAAAATCACATAAAGGAGAATCCTTTAGGAGATTCACAATTAATGATGAAGTAACATCTTAAATTTCCCTGACTCAGTTCCCCTAGCTGCTCTAGATCCCTTGGGTCCGGCTGCTAGACCTAAAATTCTTACCAGTGGATTTTCCAGGAAACTAATTCCCAGTGGAGATCAAACTTCAGTGCTCACAAACCTTTGCCTTTTGCTCCCGTTGCTGGTGAGCTTGTCCAACAAAGTACTCCTTGCCCAGTTCAGGGGAGGCGGAAATCCAGGTGCAAGTCTGTGTCTGCCACAGAGCAGATACATCCATCTCATACCATGCCCAGCTCAATCACAGCTGGCCAGTGTTGCTCTCAGCATCCTACAGCTGGAGCAGAACTCACTTGCTTTGTTCTTAACATTCTGTTTGGATTGCATTCCAGTTGCTGGCACATCCTGAGTGCACTACTCCATGGACAAGATGTCATCAGCAGGTTTGAATGCTGGGAAGAAAAATGCATACGCAGCAATCAAAGCAGATCCTGATGAGGAATACTGTACCCCAGGTGCATTCGAATTGGAGCGACTCTTCTGGAAAGGATGCCCAAAGTACACTCACGTCAATGAAGTCTGGCCCAACCTCTACATAGGAGATGAGTAAGTGTACACAGTACCTCTCTACATAGCAGATGAGTAAGTGTACATGTTACATCCTTTCCACATAGGATGACTAAGCTGTACTAAATACAGCTCACCAACACAGCAAGGTGTTTCTTTCCTCCTCCTACCCATTCACTAGTATTTAGCGGTCATGATGTGATTTGATGAGCTACTGACAGATGCCGGAGTTCAACAGAGCAATTGGAGTCTGGCATGGCCCTTCCAGATATGGGCACACAGTGCTGGTTGCTGTGTGGCGGGGTCTGCTGGTAAAGACTGAGCAACAGGAGCAGTTGTGGCACCAGCGTAGGCTGCAGAGGTTGAAAGTAGTCACGATCTATTTTTAAATGTCTCATTTCAAGGAGTAATTTGTCATTTATTTCCGAGTGAAAGTCTGGCCAGAGTTACACTGACAGAAGGGCATGGCCTAGATGTGTTAGACCACAGCTTGGGTTGGTTTAAGCCTAAAATGTAATTCTTGAAAAGTGACTGAAGAGACAGCTCAACCCGCAGCAACATTTCCGCATTTCCAAGCCTGTGCTTGTGTACACGTACTCTGCATTTCCAAATTGCTCAAGAGACTAAAACAAACAGAACCCTGTGGAAGGCAAAGCTGCAGAGATGCGTCTCACTGATCAGACCAAGTGTGATTTGGAAAAAAACCAAACCCACAAAACAGACTTAGCTCTGCTGAGCACAGGACTAAGCTAGAAACAGCATATTCTGACAAGCAGAGATGACTGCTGCAGCAGGGAGACATGCCATCAGAAAATCCCCTGACCCAAACCATGAGCAGAGCAAGAGAACTTTCCTTACCCCTTAGGCATTATTGGTCCCCTTCCCATTCTTCTCTACATGCTGAACTAACATGACATTTATTTTACACAATCACTGTATGGCACAAGCAGGAGCCCCACTGGCTCCAAAGTTCTCAATAATTTTTTTAAAAGGTCCTAAAATTCATCTGTTGCCAGCTTATAAAAGAGGAAAGATATACAGCTTTGAAAGTTACAAGACTCCTAATATCATCAACCAATTACTTCTGTGGCGCCAGAAGCAACAGAAAGACACACAAGAGTTCTGGGCTTTAACCAAGCTGGGGCCCCCAACTTTAGAGACAGAAGAAAAAAAAATAAAAATATATATTTTAAGCTTTGGGAAGAGCCTAGCCAAATGACTCGGGAACAAGGAAAAGGGTGTTGAGTTGTCTTCTTCCTATCCTACCCTGCCCCTCTTGTTAGATATTTCCAACTCAAGGTTCAGGGTCAAGAACAGCCTCTTCTGGCATTTATTTTCTATGTCCTTATTCAAAAATACCAGCAGAATTATGCTGAATGAAGCGTTAGAATAATTTCCCTCTTTCCTCTGTGATAACGCTACGGCTCTGCGCTCTCAGCCAAGGGATCTGATGAGACAACAGGTCTTTGGACAGTCACCCTCCAAGCCCAGGATACCAGACACTGAACGCTTTCCTGTAATCATTCCTGAAGCAGTGGCTTGTCACACCTCATAATTTAATAAATGCTAGGAGGTGTGATACGCCTGCCCTTAGTACAAACGAACCAGAGAAACAGAAAAACAAGCTTCTTCAGAGGTACTTTGAGCTACACCCGCTTGCGAAGGGCCGTATATTTCTGCAGGGGACAAGTCTAAAATCAGGAGGAAAAGCAACAGGGCTTCAAGGGGAAACAATTCCCCCACATGACTGGGACAAAAGAATGAGAAAGGCAATGGAGAAGGAAAAAGAACTGAGGACGCGGGGTGGAGGTGGTGGTAAACAGAAGTGAAACTTCTCCAGCAAATTGGGCTCCCTGAAAGAGGAGCTATTATCAGCTGGATAAAGGCAAACATGACATTCAGTAGCAGACAAATATGAGATGAGAACTGGTCTGCAGACAAGATGCAGCTTTTATTACCAGAACTAAAATGTTACTTCAAACAGGCAAAGTCCAGGGACCTCTATCTTTCCTCGGCCAGCTCCACATCTTACTTCTGACCAATAGCTTCTCCCTTCAGTGTGGCAGGGTGTTTTGTATTGTTTTATTTTAAGATCTTGCTGTAGCACTGGTCGCCAAAGAGCTGCCATGGAGACGTGAACAGATGTTGGGTGTATTTGCATCCTTAGCCATGCTAAATTAAGGTTGATCTTGAAAGAATTTAGTGGAGCTCATCAACAAAATCAAGTGAACACACACATGCAGAGTTTATCTTCAGAGCCTTCACATCTGTGCTTCATTCCTTCCTCCTGCATTTACAAGGTTAACAGGACTTGTGACTGCTTATGGAAATGCTAATTAATTACCCTGACTACATAACCACATCTTCCTTCTAATGCAATACAGGCTATCAAGGAGCCCTGTGAGGCCACTCAATCCTTTTGTTACAAGGCTTTGCTGCAGATGTTGCCCAGAGGCAATGAAATCTCCATGAGCCTGTCAGGCCCAGAATAATCAAAGCCTCAAAATATAACATGCTGTGTTCAGCTCCAACTGAAATTTTCCTCCAGCAAGTTCCAAGGACTTTTAAAGACCAGACACTGGAACTTGTAGGAGACAGCCCAGTGATAGGAATAAAACACGCTTTGCCAAGGTTTTGATTCATCAGCTACCAGGATTAGTACTTGCATGTATCCTCCTCACATCTAGAAGCCTTCTAAAGGGACAGACTGTCTTGCTCCTTTCTTTCACTGGCCACCAGGTTACTCTCATGGGCAGTTTTACTGCCAATCCCAAAACTGCTTGGTTGACCACAATCACACGGAAAACCTCTGCCAGTTATGCAGCTTGTAGTTTTCTTCTTGTGGCTTTTCAGTGATCACCTTATTACCTGAGATGATGTTCGTGGTAGCACATTTCTGAATTTCAAAGAATATTTTAGCTGAAGACAAAGGCCTCCCAAGATTTTCTTTTCCTCTTAACCATCACCAAGCTGTTACTAGGATTCAAAGCCTGATCACAATTTCAGGTGTTTCTGTGTTCTCAAACTACTCCCAGAGGAAAAGTCGTCCTCTGGAGACTAATTCCTCACAGATTAAATATGAAAAAAAAATTGTGGATATACAGCTGAATTGAGCTTGCACTTCAAGAAAGCTCTGGTCTGTGTTTGGCCCAGTAGAGACCCAGGGCTTATGGTCTTGAGAACTAGCACAGGTAAGCTTCAACAAGACACATGAGTAACTCAAACCTACAGATTGGAGTGTATGATAATTAAAATACATAACTAAACTTTAAATATACGCTTAACTAGAACTCATCCTCTCCTCTTCCCTTTCTCCAGAAAAGCAATACAGCAGGGATTTTTCCAAGTGACGAAGTAGAGAGACAATTTATACTGATCTAGAAGAAAAGAGATGGGACTCACTCAGGGCAGCAAATAGCTACCTCCCACGGTTTAGCTTTATGATCTCCTAGCATCTACACCAGTATTAATAATGCAAAAATAGGAGCATATGCAGATTTAGATTATAACAATGCTCTTGAGGACACAGTTTCAACTCTGCTAGTATGAGAATCTGCCAACTGTAACAGCAGTTTAACAATCCAGAAAATCAGATCCGTAACACTAGACCATAAATCTCTTAAAGCAGCAATGGTTTCCAAGACAAGTAACCCTTCCCCACACAACACCCCTGTCTATAGGTGATTTCTAACACTTGGTGAGTGACTGAAGTCAAGATCAGGAGCTGACTGACTACATCATGTGTTTGATGCCTTTGCTGTATAGAAAGCAGAGAGGTATTTCTTGTATCTAGGTTGCATCCCTTACAAACCCAATATTCACCGTTTGGGGCTGGAAGAAAATGGACTACTAAATCTTTTTCTACCACATATTACAAAGACCCTGTTCAGTATTTTCAGTGGTACCTAAAAATCCTTCTAATTCACAATGAGCAGGAGGTATCCACAGAAATGGAGCAACACCTCAGAAAGAAAAGGGGATACAATGCTACCCTATCTCTAGATTCCCTCAGTGCTGGAGTTACCAAAGGAAACTGGGTCAGTATTATGGGAAATTCTCAACATCTCTCCTCAGGAGGGAGAACTGCCAGATTTTCTTAAGAAAGTGTCAGTACTGCCTATATTCAGGAAACTTCTTTCTGACACTGACCATCTGGTAAATTATCATCCTGCATCAAGCTTTCCGTCAGCGTTTAAGAAAATGGAAAATTTTGAGAGAGACAATTCCTCTTCTAGTAACATGTTGCCTCAGATTTCCTTGTGTTTTGTCAATCTGGGTCACGTCGACCTGTGGGCTTTAACAGTCTATACTGAAACATGTTTCCATTGCTCAACCTTCGCACGAAGCTTAAGAGACTTGGCTCTACTTAGAGCGTATAAGCATACCTGTCCTCCGGTTGACCAGTACCAGCAGTAAGGTGCTGACTTACCTGTGGTGGGAGCTGCCCTGCCCACAACCCCATGAGGTGTTTCGGAGCATTACTTCCCTTCCTTTAGATGCACTTGGGTTTTCACGAGCTGCCTTCTCTTCCCTTTGTTAGCTGCTTTTTATATACTTAAAGCTTGACGTGGAGGTGTGGGCTGCAGTGCCTCTTTTTCCCTCTCTTGCAACTCCACTGGTTTGGGCATCTTCCTGATGGAAGCAGCTGGGACTAAAGCTTGTTATGACAGGATTTTTGAAAAGAGAGAGAAGGGATTTGGTACACTGGAGACGGCAACTTGAAAGGAAGGATTTTCTTTCACATTATGACTACTTACATTGTTGCTTCCAGAAGAAGGCACAGTTTGCTGCAGCACTCACTTTTAATCCTATGAATCTCAGCTTTAAAACTGACAGCAGGCATAGTTTAAGTCTTGGACAAGCCCTTTACTTGCCCTTGCACAACTCAAGAGACGTAAATAGTCTTTTGGGAACCATCTGAAAATGGATGACATTTTTGTTTGGGTCAGTTCTCCTTGGAGATAGTCTGTTATTATCAATATAGCCCTATGTGAAAGTGATTTTATCTCCACTTTTCACCATTTAGGTGGCATTCCCATATCAAAGTGCTCCCCCTTGCCTGAGAATTTCAAAAACATGTTTATGAGTCCATCTGTCCTACAGTAAATGCAGGGTCTGATTCAGCAAAGCACCGAGCTTTTGCCTAACACGCTTCGCTATAGAGAGAAGGACTTCTGGGTATGCTTAACTTTTAGCATATGTTTATGCGCTCTGAATTGAAGAGCTGAGGAGTTTTTACATGGGACCAATCTGCCCAGTTCACCTCTCATTAAACTGAATTACACTGAAATTTTCACTGTTATCTCCCAGTGCCACACTTCACCTTCTCTGCACAGGAACACATTGAAGGCAGACACTGGAGACCACAGTTGCACCGAATAAAAGGAAATCAAGTGCTAATAGCACAGATGGTGGAGATATACAAAATCAAAACAATTGCAAGAGTACTCAAATGCTTATGGCTTCACCTACACTGGAATTTGTAGCAAACTCTACAATGGCTACTTAAAATTTAATCATAATCACAAAAATGGAAATAATAAATTGCAATTTATTAGGAAACAGCAGTACCCAAAGAGGGAAAAAGGAATATGTTAGCTTGACTATTAAATTCGGCTAGTGAGCCAACTACAAGGGAAAAAAATCCGCGCCATTTCTAGCTGAAAGTGAATTAGAAATAAGGGTTATAAATCCTCCATTAAGGTATATGATTTACATACCACTGAATGATTCTATGCTATTAGTCACCTCAACCAATCAGATATTTGCAGATATTTATGCTTGATTTATTCCTTCCTTTCATCTCAAATATTGATACCTCAGGCATGGTAAAAACTGCAAGGAAGACCAAAAGCATTCCCCCTTGGGACATAACCAGGAGTATCATGAATGACGACATACCAAAAAAAAGTAGGCTCTGCTTAAAGCAAGCAAACAGATAACGAGGGATACTACCACAACAGCATCTACACAACAGAATCAGCTGAGGTTGGAAAGCAAGCCAGGCCATCACACAAAGCTGAACTCCATCACACCGATGGCTAAAGCCAGTCTAAGCAAACACATGAAGGGGCACAGTAACATTTCCATTTTCAGCCATGTGGGTTCCATGGGTGTTCCCATACACGAGGGCCTACCAGCCTGTTTCTTGCTCTCTGTTAACTGGCAATCAATCTGCTGCAAACCCAGCATGACCTCAAGTTTAACTGCCTATATTATGGCAGTGTCAGAGTCTCAGCACAGGCCATTCCTGCCCAATAGTATTTATGATCAATGGGCAAGGTAAAAAGACAGCTGACAGGAGTGAAAAAGCAGACAAACCTGGGTCAGTATGACAAGTGGTGGTCCAGCTGGGCTGTCTGCCTAGCTTTTGGGGAGGGGTTTTGCAAGAAAAGAGATGAAGAAAATTTTTGAAAGAATAGTAGAGATATCTTTCATGAAAACAATGACCAAGTGCAAGACTGGGGGGATGGAGAGAAAGGAGAAAGAGCATAAGTGCTTCCTAGTCTCCATATCAAGTCTGAAACCAAGCACTCTTGCTCTTGAAAAATCATGTCACTTCAGCTTTCTTCAAAAGACGCAGATTCTAAAGCCAAAGGCAAGCACCTCTTGCAGTCCAGTGAACCCTATTTTGTATTACACAGTAACTGTTTCCTCAGATCTCTACAAAACATCATGAACCTTAGAAAAACCTTAGAAACCTTACGAAAAGCTTTCCATAGATCATATTGTTCAGGGTATCTGCTGGAAGAAAAGTACCCAACATCCCTTTACAGATTACACGCAGTAGCTCATCCTGCAGATGCGCAAGCCACATACCCACAGGACCTACACTGACCATGCTCCACTTAGCCAGGGCAAATGTGTTAGGTCTTGGTTCAACTAACAGGTTCTACAACACCCACACACAGCACAGTTTGAGTATCTATTCCAGGGAAAACGTGGAGATCTTAACAGATTTGAGTGCTCAACACTGAGCATTCATTTTCTGGAAGTTTTCAAGATTAGCAACGTCAGTAGAAAGAAGAAAATGTGCATCCTTATTATAAAGAAAAAGATTGTATCGGGCAAGGTTACGTTCAGTCCAAAAGGATATCGCTGAATCAGTTTACATATCAAGTGCAATTAAAAAGCAGATTAACGTTTTAAAATCAGCCTATTCTAAGCATTGAGGAAAACCATACAAACTCCTCAGTGCCACAAACAGCGGAGTAGATAACCCTCCAAGTATTTCCTTGGTACACTTGCAATTTACTTTAAAAAAAAAAAAAAAAAAAAGGGATTTCGCAGAAGATTTAGTTACATCTGAGCATTTACGATGGGCTTTTTGCAACTGCATTCAAGATTGATCCATCGCTGCTTCCAATTCCCTTCCCAGCCCAAGTCATGGGAAACAGTGAGCTAACAGAGTAACAATGTGCATATTCCCACACTCCAACAGGCCAAGGGCCAGACAACGCTGATGCAAATTGTGATACAAAATGAACACCTAACTGCCTTGCCTTCAGTTGATTAAATAAAAAGGAGAGGGATTAATTCCATCCTGGGGCCCAACTTTGCAGTATGCAGCTACAGGCAAGACTGGGAGGTAGAGGGGGAAGTTCCCAGGAGCTTGGCCAGAGTGAGCCAACTGCTTATGCAGTTAGTGAAAGACAGTATTCCTTCTTTCTGAATACCTATTGAAACTCTGGGGCCACTGAACACTTAAAAATGCGATCCTAAGACATAGAACAAGGCTGTAAGTGCAACCATCAGAAACAAATGCATTAGATGCGCCCACTGTGTCAAAAGGCAATCTCCTGAGAACCTAATCAAGGAAGCAGGAAAATTGGATTTCAGATGAATGTAAGTGTCAAATATTAATGATTGTCATGTGACCTATTGTTTGTCACTGTTCTTGCTCAGAACAACTTCATCATTTAATTCAAATGCCATTTATTAGCCTGAGCAGTACCCACAGAAACCAAAGCTTGGCAGTATCTACAGTCCATCAAAAACCTTGTTTTTCCACTGACCCTAACGACACTGCAGTCCTACATGCTATTCAGCGTGTAGGTCTCCACTTGCAGGGGTTCTAGTTGAGCACAGATCTCTGACCTGAAACCATCAGTCTTTCATGGATTGTTGGATATATGCTTCGGGCCAAGTCTGGTGAATGGAAAACATATTTTCCCTACCCCAGCACCAGGGAGGCAAAACAAATTAAGAATTAATTTGAAAACAGTTCACCTCAAGCACATCAGAACCAAGAGAAGTAGTTATTCACTGCACCTTTACTCTTGGGCCAGGACATTTAATCTGTTTAAGTACAGACCATCCTTATAGTCCAGAACTGAAGTGCCTTTGCTGGCAAAGCGTATAGAGCATATCCACTTGAAGAAACTCTTAAGGCACAAGTCTTCCAGAAGGAGGGAGAAAAAGAAACATCTTTATAGGTAAATCACTGCAACGAAAATACAAAGGGAAGGAGTGAGCATTATTTAACCTGAGGTGAAGGTGGCAAGTCACAGCACTAGCAGCAAGATGCTGCTGCTGCTCTGTCTGGACAGAGTCTCCTGGGCTTAGGCAGGCATCACCACACTAACTGGAGGTTTTATTTTTTTTTTTAAATCATCATATCAGGGACTTATGACATTATTTCATAGCAAAAATGCCAGTAGGGTCAAGACATTATCATTCCTGACCAGAAAGGAATTTCTGCAGGGAGAATGGTCAACTCAGAAAAGCCAGTTACCATGACCTTAATTTAAATCAGGAAGAGCAGAGGTGAGACCTTAAGTATCCATATCCCAGTTAAATGCTCTAATCACTAGGTTCTTGACTGCTCAAAGAAGGATTTTGACTTTCACAGAAGCTGGGAAGGTGGTGCCAACTTCAAGCTATTCTGAGCTGTCACCACCAGAATTATGAAACACAACAGGTAGCCCACCACAACATCCTATGCGACAGCAGCTGCATTTACACATTGAAATGTTCAGGAAACATTCACGGAGAGAGGTATTTTTGGTTGGAAAAAGCTGTTTCACATCATGCACTAATTCATTTATGGCAGCAGTAGTTATGTGAAAATATATTAACAGAATAAAGCTCATGCAATTCTTTGTAAAAAGCTCAGTAGTCTTCCTAGGCACTAATGAAACTTGACAGCTTTTCCAGAACAAAACTTTCCGAAATTAAGCTTTCTGTAATGTAACAAAAAAGTTTTTGCATGCCTGTCCACAAACTGCACTTTTTGAGGAATTTCAGGCTGCTGGCAAACACTTAGATTGGGCATTGGGCACACAAAACTCTAGGATTTCCTCTCCTGTCTGCCTTCCCTTGTCTAAGTGAAGAAAGGACAAGAATAAATTAGAAAATTGGGCTAAATATACGACTTTCAGCTTTCACCAAAGGCTAATATCCAATTGCCATATCTAGCTCTTTTTGCTTTAGACCTCTAGTTTAATCAAACATGACAGTAAAAGGAAACTGGATAGGAAGCTGTGACCACAGAAGGGCAATTTTAAAAATTATTTTTATTTTTTAAAATAGAAATGGAGAAAAAAATCAGTAACTTCTTTTAGGGATAAAGAGCTTCTTTTTGAATCCCAGATGATCTTACTACTCATATATCACTGACTTTTATTAGTTCTGCAATATCAATTGATGGGACAGAAGGGGAAAGCGGCATTCAGGGGTCCTATTTCAAGTTCTGCCACTGATGCGCTTTTATGATTTTAAATAATTTATTGAATTTCTTTCTGTATCTTAAGTTTCTTCTTCTACAAGATGGATAGATACCAGTATTGCCTACATTACAAAGGTGCCAGGAAAATACATTCATTTTTAAGGTGCTCTGAGGACTTGGGAGAAATAACTATGAACTCCAGAAGGATCATTCACTCTGAATGACAATATCTTAAGATCTTTACAATGGTAAATGATGAATTTTGAAGCATTATCAGTTTTGTTAACATTTGGAATGTAACAAATCAGTGATTTATTTTTTTTTCCCTTGCTTGCTAAGTGAGCAAGAAGCTTCTTCACTTACACGACAGTTCTTGTTTTAACAGGAAAACCGCGTTAGATCGCTACAGCCTTGAGAAGGCAGGCTTCACCCACATCCTCAATGCGGCCCACGGTCAGCGGAATGTGGACACAGGACCAGAGTATTATCACGACATGAACGTGGAGTACCATGGAGTGGAAGCAGATGATCTCCCCACTTTCAAGCTCAGCCAGTTCTTTTATTCAGCTTCTAAATTCATTGATAATGCGCTTCAGGATGAAAGAAGTAAGGACGGTGCTGAAAATGGTTGAAAACAGTACAGTTACTTCATCCGATTATCAGCATAGTTCCATGTCATTCAACCTTGTGGGAATTAAACAATACAGTTTCATGAATACAGTTTAACAGCGAATTAAAACTAGTAGCAGAGAACTAGTTTAAGAGACAGTAGTGATGTAACTAGGACTTTTCTCACTGCAGAGCTCGTACCAGCCCAAGAGTCCCTTACCAAGCACTTCGATATAAGTCCACATCGCAGCTTGCATTAAGGTCTCCTGTCTGATAAGAGGGTTTTTGTTGTTGTGTTGACTCCTTCATAAACACATCAGAGACAAACAGACATTACATAGGTTCCATGAATTAGCTGCCTTTTCCTCAAATTAGTCCCTATTAAGAAAGGTTTAATGAATATTGGTTGCAGAGCGGTGGGAGTGGAACACAAGTGCTCTGCAGAGATTCCAGGCTGTCACTCCACAGCTTCATGCTCTGCAGCATTAGATTCACTCTACAAATATAAAAACCACCTTCCCACCTGGCCATCAGATCTAACCCAAGCTATAACAGATTTATTGCTCGGCCATCTTCCAAGCAGCAGGGGACCAAAATAACTCTGACAGCAGAGATCTAGAAACATTACATTAAAACCTTTATAATTTCTCAGCTTGATTACTACAAGTCATTATTTGCTGACCTCCAGCAGCGTTCTATCAGAATGCTTTACACTGATGTGAAGTGCTACAGACTAGGCACACTGCCTTTCAGTATTACTCCTACTCCTTACCCCAACAACAGGCTTTTTTTTTTTTTTAAAAAAAAAAAAAACTTGACAGGATATTTTACCAGAAACTACCTGAGAAATTTAAGACTTTCAAAACTACAAAGATCTTAATATCAGAGGATCACATATCAATTTTCTAGCCTCCTGTCAGCTTCTGTTCTTGGCTGCTTAGCTCAGCTGTAGACACAGCTACTACCTGGCTTGCCCCCAGTAGCCGGCCAGGTCTTAAATTTTACCCTTTCAGCAAGTACAGTCTACAGCAACAGTCCCTTCCCTTGTTCAGGAGAAAGTCTTGAAAGGAGTTCAGTTTTAAAAAATCAAAGTCCTAATAGCAGGCGAAACTGCTTCAGGAGCTTACTTGCTTGTGAAGAAAGGTACCTGGCATTTCAAAAAGTAAGTCTGAAGCACTGCCTTTAGGAAGGAGCGGATAACTACCACGCACCTGTGTCTAGCCACGGCTGGAGGCCAGAGGTCAGTATCAGACTGGAGTAGCTGAAATAAGAAATGCAGACTTCCTCACTTCCATCACTCTCCTGTTCCTCTAACACCTTTGTCTGCTGCACAGAGGTAAAGAAACAAGCACAAGGGAAGCAGCAAAGCCTAGATAAAAAACTTGCATCCCAATAAATATTGAGGCAGGGAAGTAGGGTGGGGAGGGTAGTGTCAACCTTTTTGTTTCAAAACCACATCAAAGTCCAGTAAGTTCTGAGACAGTATCAAGCACCAGTTCACCACTGAAACAGAAGACCAAATCAAAGAGTGACTGGATGAACTTCTACAAAACAAACCAAAAAAATAATCTGGACTTAAGTAGGTACTACCAACTGCAATCATTTCTGTAGCTGTGCACTGCCTGCCACATTCACATGGTTTTAAAATAACATAGCTAGGGTCTTTTCTGATGGAGACCAATAAAATAAAGAATTACTGTAACACTCATGAAGAAAAAGACCAAGCTCTTAGCTTTCTCCTAAGGGAAAAGTACACTGAATGACCATCTCCTATCCCAGCCAAAGATATGCATAAAGGCTCATATGCATGGCCCAGGAAGAGACTTAAATGCATGTTAAATGCATGACAATAGCTTTCCAATACACATTTACAAAACAACAGAATGACTCCAGAAGCTAAACTAAAGAGTAGACTGATTCCTCTTATCTTACAGGAGAAAAGACCAAAGGCAAGTAACTAGTGCTGTTCTCCAACAACATAAATGAATTATTTGTGAATGCACACCTATTGCAGACAGGTGCTATGTATTTCAAGTGCCTAATGAAACAATTATTTGTGTGCATCTTCCTAACTGACAAATAGCATCCAGATTCCTAAACAGGATTTTATAGCAAGTAACCAAGTACCTATCTCCAGTGGTAATACAGCATGAAATTGGACTTCAGTATATGGTGCTAAATATTTCTGATCAGTAACACCACTACACTCATTTGCTACTTTGCATTAGAATTGAGCAAATGCAAAGAGAGGGAAAGGGGGAAAACAAAAAAAAACTTTTTACTTTTGCGACCAGAATGTACATATTTGCTACGGCTGTATCACATTGTTTGGGATGTGACCTTCAGCCAGCCAAGTGATCAAATTCATTGACTAGATGTCTTCATATAATGCATTTTGCTGGGAAGCTGCTCAATAGTCAATGTTGTTGAAACAAGCTGTCAAGGCAAATGAAGAAGCCTCTCTCTTTCTGCAACAGGCCAGAAAGCTTGGCGATTTGGATGTTGACAAAACACAATCCTAATGCAGTAATTTTGACTTCAACATTCAAAATCTTTGTGATGGTGAAGAAGCTCCCTGATCAGAGCAGAATTTGCAGACTTTAAGCACAGGCAGATGGACAGAAGAACAGCGAAAGTAGCTCAGCTATGAGCTTTAGAGGCAAACTCAAGACTGTTCACAACTATGCATGCTATCATACAGCTGTGCATAAAGATTTCCCAAAACATGCAATTCAGACCATAGGGCAGCTTAAAATTTATACCAGCGAGGCTTGATTAACCTGAAAGGAACACATTTTTTTAAAGAGGTTTTTAAGTTCCCTTCTATGCTACAGATTTAGTACTCATTCCCTTGGTGTCTTAATTCCACTGAATGTAGAGGGGAACAGCATTTTTATCTCATGTGAAGATGCCATGCGGAAAAAAAGAATACACTAAGGACTGAGAGAATAAAAGCAATGTGAGAAGAAACATGAGACAGATACAAAGATCCAAGGCATTTGACCAAAAACACCCTAACATTCATCACTCCATCTCACTCTGGAAAGGGAGTGCTGCATCTAGACAGATCTTCAAGAAACACAAGCCCAAGTCAAGTGACCAAAATAGTCACAAGGGACATGGCACCACTCAGCCAACCTCTGGCTCTGTGCACTTGTATTTTATATTCAGCCACGCCTTGAAGGATGTAAGTGGCCAGAATCAAAGACTGCAAGAGCGGACTCCCTTCTCGAGGAAAGATGGTTCATATCGGTCTTTACAGCAGAAAAGACTACAGAAGAGACTGAAGAGACTACAAAATAGTACAGAAGGGACGTGGTTCTGCATTTTGCTGTAACAGGCAGTTAGATCTTGAATAGTCACACACAGGAAAGGACATACTTCATTTTCCTAAAGCCAGGAGGCATTTCGGAAAATTGTACAGCCATTTTTTGCCTTTGTGAACACAATATAAAACTGTACATTTTCTCCTAGATCCCCTGCATTTGCCTCCCACACAAAGCAAAGCCTTCCTTGTCCTATCACGTATTTTATCACCTCAACAGCAACCCATTTAGAAGGTGGGAAGCTCTAAAGAGAAGCATGAAGGGCTGAACAAATGAGAGTTTTCATCCGTTTCAAATATTTGCAGTAATAATAGAAGGGATTATCATTTTCCAAGAGAGGAAGAGGCACTTTTCGTTATCAGAGAAACTGGAATTTTGCCAAGATGCCTCTAAGACTATCTGCTGGGATTAGGATGCAGACTGTAACCATTAATCCTCTAGTGTTGGCAGCTCTTGATGCATCCATTACACAGCAGTGCTACTTGTGCCAAGACATCCTCTTGTGCCTGGAAGCAAAGGAGTTAATCAGCAGGAGTCACGGCTTTGCACCCAACGCTTCTCACTAGGCATAGCTAACAGAGATAAACTATTATTGGCCCTGATAGGATTTTTTTTTCCTGTGGCAATTCAGCTTAGCAGGGTGTTAGAGAGAGTGCTCCAAATCTACTTCCTTCAGCAGTTCAACCCTTTGTGAGACCCCCTCAAGGGCTTTGAATCATTTTTGGAAATCTTTTGAAGTGTTTCAAAACCTGTCAATCAGACCTGAACCCACTTACTGTTCTCTTCCTCCACCTCCCCCAGACACAGCAAATGGGGAAGGTTCCACTTTGGCTTACATCCTTGATGGTACCTGAAGCCTTTCTGCCTCCAGAAGTCCAAAGTTAAACCACGCAGTGTCACAAACCTAAATCTTGAGGCACATTTATTCAGAGATGAAAACTATTCGCAGAGACTCTGCATTTACAATATACGAGATACGCCACTGCTGCAAGGAAATTATATAAACCAGAGATGGTGGTGGTGAAATGTTACTTTCATTCAACACGATAGGGTAAGGGTGACAAGCCGGAGATTTCTAAAGAAGCTTTTCTACAGTTTAAGAAGTGGTTTCTTTCTATTCCCCTGGTTATATACCTATTAACTGCTATGGCCCTCCTTATCCTCTGTCCCCAAAAATATCACCGAGCCTTAAAAAAGCCTCGTTAGCTATATTTTACAAATGAAGTACTTGGGCACAAAGTAATGCATTCTAGATCTTGTAGGACATTATTGTCAGAAAAACAACAACAGAAAAAATAATCAAATTTGGTTAATTTTTGTGTCTAGCTGGTAGGAGAGAAAGTCACCTCCATGCACTCCATTTATC
>NW_009649180.1:1954564-1997093 GCF_000708025.1 Charadrius vociferus
GCCCAAACACAGAATTACATACAAGTTGCCTGTGAGGCATGCAAGCTTAGGCTGCAGCAGGGCTAGCCAAGTTACTTAATGCAAGAATGCAGCCCCCAGGCAGCCTCTGCAACCTTTGTTCACAAATGAATTCAAAGATACCTGGTTTAGGATTAAATGGGTAATCTCCAATGTAGATGATTGTTCAGTTAACTACAGTAAGATTTACAGCCTCAGTTTCCCCACATGTAAAAAGATAGGCCTTACAGAAGTGCTGGTAAGGGTAGTGAAGCCACCAAACAGAGCAGAGGCACTACAGAAACCTCCACTGACAAAAAAAAAACAAACAAAAAAACAAACAAAAAAAAAACCCTGTGTCATCTCTGCATCATCTCTCTTTGTTTCCGCAGACAAGGTTCTGGTTCACTGTGCTATGGGTCGCAGCCGGTCAGCCACATTGGTCTTGGCTTACCTGATGATTTACAAGAACATGACAGTGGTGGATGCCATTGAGCAAGTATCAAGACATCGATGCATCTTGCCAAACCGGGGCTTCTTGAAGCAGCTGAGAGAACTGGACATAGCGTTGGCACTGCAGAGGAGGAACGCCAAAAACAGCCTACCATCTGATGGTGACAAGAACAGCACCACAATCTAGTATTGTTCCCGGCAGGGTTGTGCTACTGGAAAAGAAACTCCATAAAAGGAGATGAGGGGAAGGTGTAGTTAATTACACAGTCACAAGGATAATTTGTTATTTGGAAGGAAAAACAAAGTAAATTCAAATGCTGTCAAGATGAGAAAGAAGAGAAACCAAATTTAAAACCCATCTTCTTAGAATGTTCCAGCCTTAGCAGAGTTTTGTGTGACATGAGCAAATAAATTTTACCCTCTGTAAAAAAAGCTTTTACAGCACAAAAGCAAGCACAACTTACAGAAAACCCTCTTCTACCCGAGTGCCCGAAAATCCTGATCCTAACCCAAACACATGGCCTTTAAAAGAGTGGAGCTAGGCATTCCTGAGGAAATTTTGCAGGGAAAACACTAGGATGGTAGCAGCACAAATGAATCGTGAAGTTTAGTCCCAGAGTCCTGACAGACTTTGCAGGAGTTTGCCTTTTTGTGCTGTTTCCTGGCATCTCCATTTCTTCTTTCACAGTTATTTATAATCTAGGGCAGCACTGCCTTTAGAGACCCTCCAGATGAGGATCAACTACCCAGTCTTCATAATGGACTTTGCAGCAGACCATGCAAGCTAGAAACAAAGCAAGACCCTGGGGAAGGTCAGATGCATAAGCATATACAACCATTCAAGGAGATATATACAGAAAAATTTCAGCAGTTCCAGTTTTAACTTGTTTTTCCTAAATGCTTCAACTGCCTCAATTTTAAAAGGTCCTATACATTCAGTATCCAAGTCAATTTACTAGTCTGCACAAAAAAAAAAAGACTGAGAAAATTATGCCTTGTGACTAGTTTTCCTGCGCTTAGAAAAACTAACAGCAAAAACAATAAACAAGAAAAACAGTGCTAAAAGGAAGCTCAACACTGAACTTGTGCAGCCCTAATAACCCCCTAAATAATCATGGATTATAGCCAATTTTAATGAGATTTTCATTTTAACTAAAAGGGCAAGAGGCACAGGTGGAGCCTTTAATATCCCACAGTGACCTGACTAACAAGGAGAAAGCTGCTACTGTGCTTCCAGACACTACTGCTCATATTTACCACTACCAAATGTTTCCTCCTATCTCAGCTTTAGTCACCTTAATACATTGTTGTGCTCCTATACAGCTGCTAATAATTTTATTTGTTGACAGAAGTAGTCCAAATACCCAAATGGCAACACTGCATCTACCCTCCTGAACTTACTCAATTTACTCTATCTGATAAAAACCATCAGTAACTGTTTTGACACTATGAGAGTTTTGCCACCTCAGCAGTATTTGATAGTCTCAAAATATACTGTAGAGGAGGATCACAATTAAGCCATGTTTACCTTTCCTGCATCTGCAAAAAAGGTGAAGTCATCATCCTCCCTACTGGAATTTTGCCCAATTCCATGTATCAGGTAAGAGGTATTAATTGCCTCAGTGCCTGAGAGGAACAACTTAAGCACCGAGAGCACAGAAGAGTTCTCTTGGTCTTTACCAGCTGAAAAAGACTTCGTAACTTTGGTGCAATATGCAGTGTAGAAGTCTTGGATACCTAAAAAACAACCAAAAAAAACCCTCACAAGGCAGAAATGTGCCACTGAGAACTGCAAGTATATGCTACAAACCAAACAGAGTTGAGCACAACTTTAAACCATTTCTTGTAGATGTTAACAGCTCTTTACAGGTTTAGCATCTCTAGTGTGAAGGCTTTCTATTCCTTTGCTTCCTTTTGGAGCCCAAAACCCAGTAAATCATTAATCTCTAAACAGTAATTATAGCCAAGGCTGCAGGCACCCACAATGCAATGCTTTTGACTTATCATTTGTATTTATCTGTATACCTCATCTTCAAATTCTCAGACACAGCAGAACACAATAAACACAACTAGACTACTGTTAAAAAACAAATTAGACACCACAATGTGAATATTCATGATAGAGATACACAAACTCTAGGGCTTACAGCAAATTAAGCATCCCTACACCTGGGTTAGAAAAAAAACACAACAGAAAAAACAGAAATGAAAGAAAACTCAAAGGAAGTTATTTGACACTTCAAAAATAAATAAGCAGTCACAATGTGGGTTTAAAGAGTCAAAATTCTTGGACTGGGTCCCTCAACTCTTTCCATCTACTTCCATAGACCTTCAAACGCACCTTTTCAGAGCATCTTACTGTCTACTACAATTTAATTCATGACCCAGACATGCAACAGCTCTCCCAGCCTTGTGTCTGACAAACCTGCCTTTGAGACACATGGCCCGGCTCTTTCATTTACCCTGATGAAGAAAGCTGAACTTTCTCACCTCTATGACAGCAGTGGTTCTTAGCATTAACCTTACAGACAGGAATTCTGTACCAAATGATCTACTATAATACAACAAATATCGACCAGGACTTCCCTCAGTCAAGTTAGAGGCTATTTTCTTTTTTGTATCCTGCATGATAGTTTGATGACTGCTGTAACTGGAAGAGGATTTGTAGCTGATTCACACGCAGAATTGTATTCAAACAAGGTTTTCTGGGGCCTGGAGATGGCTATTTCTTTTGCTGTCTGAGACTTGTGCAAATACACAGGAAAAATTTTAGCTTCCTGAGGCCCAAATGCTTGTGGTGGAGACTGAAAGCGCTTTCAAACAACAGCCTCCCAACTACTGATAGAAAGCAAAATACTAGAAGTCTGAAGTAGTTCCCACTGATTTTGTCCTGCACAGCAGATTAGGAAATTGGCACATGGCAACACTGACACAGCAACAGAAGAATGTATTGACAATTTCCAAATGACAGGATTCCAAGCTTCGCAGAAACTAGGAGCTGCTATTCTTGCATGGAGATGAAAAATGGCACAAAACTGTTTTCTCAAGAAGCAAATCAACAGAACCCTGTATTCCAGTGTTTCTACAGATACTACTCAAAGGCCTTAAACATGGCCTAATTAAGTTTATTTATTCTTACTCAGCAGATGAGGAAAAAACTACCAAGAATTTAAATTACTTAAAGTTACGATAAAGCCAAACCTGTAATCCTACTTTGTATCTTTTTACAAACTCCCTCCCTACGCCACAAAGCTCAAAACAAGAGGTTTTGATCAATGCATACATACCCCAGAGCTTCACTGTGGAAGAGCTGACCTATACAACTATATAGGTCACAAACAATACTGGAAATACATAGTTTTAATATGGAGAAGTAGTAAAAGTAAAGGGAAGAGGAAGAAAAACAGAGTCCTAGGTCTTTACTACATTGGTAAGTCTGCTTGCTGCTAAAGGTGCCAGTCTCTACAGAACAGGCTGTATTAGGATCACCCTCAGCACTACAGATAATTGCCAGGCCCATTCTTTCCATTTACCACACTGTATATAAATGGAGTTAGTTTCTATCAAATAGCCTGCCTGATAGAAAAATTAAACAGCTTATAAAACTAAAACACTGAGACAGTAACCTAACATGAAAGTTTTCTATGTTTAGAAGCTCTGTTTCTGCTTATATCATACAGCTTCTTTAAAAGTTAGTAAAAAATTGGTTATATTTTGTCCGCTACTAGGAGATCGGGTAGCCAGAGCATGACAACACTTACCATCCCTCTCTTTGCTAAGGGGCTAGAGCGCAGTTTTCAGGAGTACTGTGATTTGGCAGCTACCAGATGAAGTAGGTTCTGCTCCAAAGACAAGTATCTTCCCTAGAACCAGGTCTTGCCTGAAGCACTCTGGTAGTACAGCTATGCCAATTAACCAATTCTGAAGTAAACATACTTATTTACTTTTTTCCCTACCATTCTCCCAGAATCAAGACGACTAAATCAGAAAAAGCAGTAGTCCTGGAACATCTAGCTTCCACAAAGCAGGCAACCCCTGCAAATTGCTAACTAGGAAACTAATAAGCCTTGGCAGCATTGACATCACCTACAAGCCAGGTCTGCAAACAACGTACACGCAGAACGAGGCATTTCCTTCTTGCAAATCACCAATGGTACGAAGCACCCTGTTTGTCAAACTGAAGACTAAGATTGCATGGGCATGGAAACCTGCATTCACAAGAATCATCTACTGCAACGCTGTGAAGAATCCTTTTGAGACACTAAAAGAAAGAGTTAATTCTCAGCTAGGATGGTGCTAGAGCACAGTCAAAACTGACACTGCAACAGACACACAATATATACAACAGACAGATCTGTCAAGGAAAAGACAGCCACCTTATAAAACAGAAATTTCAGTGCAGTAATGCAATTCACAGCTGAATAATCGCTATAGGAAAAGATCTAGGAAAGCCATTTGTCCTCCTGAAAGGAATTCAGCTCTGAGATAAAAAAAAATAATAAAAATTGTGAACTTGCCTGATGTGGACACACAGTACATCACCTTCCACCCAAATTTTAATCCATATATTGCAAATACAGAATTTTAACAGTACGCTGGAGTCAGGAGATGCTCAAGTTCAGGTTAGCACATACTGAAATGGCAAGAAGGTCTGACTTGCCGGTATGTTACAGGCTTGGAAGCCTGAAACTAAACAGAAGTGGATGAAGACCCAGGTGCCTTTTTCACTCACTGCAAAAACATATAAATGAAAAATCACAAAACATAGTGCTACTTTGAGATGCAATTATTCAACAAAGATACAAGGTCCTAGTTATACACACTCAAAGGCTGCACATTAACTGTGTTGAGTTCACCTTCCCTCTTGCTAAGCATGAAAAAAGGTGACTGACTTTGTGAAGACAAACGTGCATATAGTTTAAGTACTACGAATACTCTTTGCATTCAAACAGCAAATTTGACAGTGTAAGTGCATGGACAAAGATCTTTGTTGTATTGTGCTCTCCTTGTCAAGCACTCTGAACTCCTAAAACACAAGTTACTCCAAATTACCATATGACCAGCAGTTTTAGCTCCCATTCAGACCCACTATTTTAGACTGCTGCCCCATCATATTAAATTTCAACAAGTTATGCACATGAACCTGCAGCTTATATTTCTTGATTTGGCAACACCACACACTTGACGGGTTTTATTTAAAGAAATACACATTTCTCTGACTTTTGAGCATATAAAATATCACCTACAAATCTGCCTTACGAACCGGAATGGGGACAGAGTTTTCAATCAAGACGACCAACCCTTTCACCTTAGCTACCAACCCTCCTGCAGTGTCAGTGTGCTAGAGGGGGGAGGCAGTGGCAACATTCGCATTAGAAGCCATTTTGAAAAATTCTTACAATGACTTTCTCTGGTGCAGATTCACACGCACACAATTTAAACTTGGTCCATTCACGACCTCCATGTATAGACAGCCTTCTTGATTTTTACCGACCTTCTATTGCTAGATTAGAAGTGTTCATATATGAGTGTACGTGTTTGTGTGCGCGCATATACATGCATATACACAGAACTCAGAGGTTCAACACAAGATTTGCATCATCTTGTAACCCAGCAATAATGACAAAGGAAGAGATTACAATTCTCTCGTTAAGATACAGTTCAAATAGCACATCTGTTACTATAATATGCCCTTTTATATATATATTAACATTTTCTATAGGGAAGAAGTTTCATACATTAAATATTGACAACCTTGTAATGTATTAAATACATATTTATTCAATATTTTATTAAGATTATTAAAAAAAATAATCTTAGATACTCTTTATTTTCACAAGGTGTATGCAATTATGATGAGTAACCTACACATAGGCTCTAACAGCCTAATCCAAACCCCATCAACTTTAATGGGCTTTAGATCAAGCATGTGAGAGCACTGTAACAAACACTGTTTCCGGAGGTAATTCCCATGCAACATCAAACTATGACAAGACACAAGAGGCTAAAAATGGCTCATCATAATTTATTTTATGTTAAAATGTACAGCTTGGGGGGGTCTTGTTTTTTGCAG
Source organism: Charadrius vociferus (assembly GCF_000708025.1). Taxonomy (NCBI): domain Eukaryota; kingdom Metazoa; phylum Chordata; class Aves; order Charadriiformes; family Charadriidae; genus Charadrius; species Charadrius vociferus. The sequence goes on from NW_009649180.1 coordinate 1,961,088, forward strand.
TTTTTATTTTTGTTTCTTGGGTGGTTTTTGTGTGTTTTTTTTAAGTGACTGACTAAAAAGATAACAGATAAATACAAGAGTGTCACTGGGTCCTATTTTTACATGTATCAAGCCTCTTCTGTTCGGCCCTTACAGTCACTCTGTACAGGTACAAAGGCTACAAAAAAGGAAGCAATATAAACAGACACAAATAACTTTTGCCTTTTTACATGCGATCTGTAAGCTTAGTTTGAGCTATTCACACGCTACTGCTCTATTTTTTCCCTTAAAAAATAACTCCAATATTTTATAAAGATAGAAAAATCTACAGATGGAATGAAAATGTAAAGTTAGAGGCATTTCCATAAAATAGCAACTTTACACCAAATTCACTACTTTTTTTTTTAAATCCTGCCAAGTATTTAGACATATATGAAAATGTTTCAAAACTTGACAAATAAACACTGAGATGTTTCAATCAACAAAAAAACATAACAGTATTTATAAAACAGAAAGCTGCCTTTTTTCCTACCCCAGCCCCAAAGAAACCGGTCACAAAAATGGAAAAGAGTCTCAACTTTACACTAAACATACAGCAATAAAACCCTTTGAACTAACCAAAATGTGAATAGCTTTTGCAGCTTTTTTTATTATTTTTTACAAGTTTTATAATTAACAAAAATATAGTTCTGTTTTTTTTACCCCTCAAACTAGGGTAACCTAATCAAGGCAAAAAAATTAAGAAATGGCTTACTGTTAAGCACAACACTTGTACAGTACTACAAAATGCACTGTCACTAACAAAGACATTAGCGGCATGCGGAAGTGTCACCTTCAGAAACAAAATAATACAATAAAAGAACTGCTAAAAGGCATTTACATGTGGGGAAAGGAGAGAGAAAAAGCTCACGATCCAGTACTGTCTGATAGTTTTGGAGTCTATTTATCCACATTTTTAATGGGAGCAGGCACATAAAATGGCTCTGAACCATCAGCTGCTGTGTAATTGCAGTTCATAGAAAGAGTTCTTCCTTTCCAGAGAACTTCAAGCTCAATGAAATTAACAAAAAATGGAAAACCACCTAATTCCCCCCAAAGAAAACAGAAGAAAAGTTAAATCCCACAAAGTTAAAAAAAACAAAATGAAACAAAAAAAACCCCAAAACAAGAAATAAAGAAAAACTTGTATAAGGCTTTCTGCTGCATACAGCTTTTAAATGGTGCCAACAAATGTTTTTGCATTCACACCAATTGCTGGTTTTGAAATCGTACTCTCCAAAAGATACTTGTGCAGATCAATCCAAAATGCCAGTTTGGTAGTCTGTCTCTCCAAAGGGCCTACCTTCTCATGTAGGATCCATTAAGAGACTGTTTAGACATGCCTGTATTCATGTAGCCATGATGCCCCGGAGGAGTGTACATCATGTTACTGTGGGGTGCTGTCTGCATTGGTTGCTGTGCATATGGCTGAGTTCCCATCATCCCCATCTGCATCTGCATAGGGTACTGGGGCGTTTGATTCATATACCCATGATTACTGTGATATCCACTATTCATCATCGGCTGGGACATACTATAACCATTCATAGCATTAAGGGTATTCATATTCATGTTCACTGAATTGACATTATAAGCTGGGGCTGGCATCAAATTTACACTCATGTTCATACCACGCTGCATCGTTAAGGTCCGCGCAGGCCCTTGCATGGCCACAGTCTGTGAAGCACGCCCATAAATTTGTGGTTGATGGGCTGCAGCAGCAGGTGGCAGAGGTGTGGATTTGGTTCTTACGGAAACATGACCTTTGCTGGCCATCTGAGTCTGCAGTCTTTGGGTGTGGGATATTCCAATATTCGATGAAGTCATATTACGCTGCAAAAGGGGAGGCGGCAAATTCATGGGAGGAGGAGTAAGGTTGGGGGGAGGGGTCATGGTAGCCTGTGCTTGGGGTCCTCCAGGAACAGCATGTGGAGACTGAGAAAGCTGAACAAGCCCTGTATTACTTAAGGGGGTGGACAAAGAGGCACTGTTTGCATAGGAAGTTACAGCAGCTGAATGGCTGTAAGGCAAAGAATGATCCATAAGTGTGTTAGTTAACTGTTGCAGTTTGGCAAGGCTGAAGGTGGCAGATGGCTGTGAGTAATGCCCCGCTCCAAATTCACTCTGCCCCATTCTTTCATATAATCCAATGTTGGCATTGCCAGTCTCAGGGATTTCGGTTAACTGCATAGGTGGTGTAAAATTAGTGGCCATGCTGCACTGGGACAACTGTTGGTTGCTGCTTGGAGGCCTTTCAACAACACAACCTTGGGGAGATTTTACGTTACAAGTGGGAGGAGAATTGATGTTTGTTTGTTGCATCATACTACAGCTTCCATTAATGTTAGACATCTGCTGTGTCACTGCACAGCTACTCTGTGTTAGGTTACTAGATGTAAGGCTACTGTACGAGCAACTGTTTTGGGAAGAATTGTTTCCACAGATACTACTACCCATTGTAGAATCATAACTGCTTGGGTTTTCATAGTTTTCTGTTGTGCTCTCAATGCTCCCTAAGTCACTAAACCCACTATCCACAACTTGTTGCGAGTGATCAGAGACTGAGGGAACATCCATCATTGGGCTGGTCTCCATGTTCTGTAGAGACGGCACAGAAATGGCACTTTGATCTGGGCTGATCTGAGCATAGCTGTTCTCTAAAGGAGCAACATTTGGACTATTAACAGAACGAACTGACTGGCTGGGATGAGAGTGCACAGATGAAACTGGGCTACTGTGATCAGACTGCTGACAATCATCCAGTGTAGTCATTTGGGGACTTTGGTCATTATGGGCATAGTTCTGCAAACTTCTACAGGCCTCTTGAGTCTCTGCACAGTCCTGAAACGTATCTTCATGTTCACTTGCTTCTTGGGTTAGAGACTGTACTGCTTGAACCGTCTCTGAATCAATCTCCATGCTCTCAGTACTCTCTCCCTTGAAATCGGAATGTAACTCTTCACCAGCTTTTTGGTCCTGTTTGTTATCTGTATGATCATCATCAGATTCAGGCACCGGGTCTGAATCTGTAGCAAGTTCTTTCTGGTCACTTTCACACTCGTCAGCTGCAAGGTCAACACCACAATCCATCAAGTCCTCTTGATTTGAATTACCAGTTTGAACATTTACGTCTAAAAAAGATTGCTGTGTTTCCATCATTTCTTTGAAAGCTTCACCAGGCAGTTCTTCTTTCTCCACTTCTGTTGAACCCATGTGGCTATCGTCTTCATCATCTGCATCATGATCCTCATTGTGAGAAGGCTCTTCATCCTCCTCCTCCTCCTCCTCCTGATCATCCAGATGCACGGACTCCTCTTTTTGCAGGAACACCTCTTCTGCTTTGTCTTTTTCTTGATCTTTTGAATTGGTTCCACCTTCTTCTACACTCCTTTCTTCTTCCCCAGCTTTCATCATATCATTTTCTTGTTTTTCAAAGGGTTCACTGGGTGGATGCAGAGGTTCAGGTTCTACCTCTTTTACCTCAACATCTGGTGGTGGTAATACTTCAACAGGCTCTTTAATTGCTTCTTCCGTAACAGCAGGAACTGAGCAGGGCTTGTCTTCAGCTACTTCCTTTGGTTCCTCCACCAGCACCTGATAGTCAGGCTCCATAGGAGTCTCAGGTGGAGTGTATAAATTAAGCTTAAAGCCAGGTTTTCTTTCTTTGCTTTGCCTCCATTTAGATGGACCACGCTTAACTCCTTTGGGCCAACCCTGTTTACTCTTTAAAGGTTCAAGATTGTCTTTAGTGCTTTCTTCCAATACAGCTACATCCTCTGTATTACCTTTGGGAGGCAATAAATAGAGACAAAAGAAAAGTCTTAGCTTGCACAAACTAATCAATATTTTCAAACATAAACCCACAAGTAATTTATCAATTCAAAATGTATTAAGAAACTCTGGAACAAGAGTTTTAAACAGACCTCAGACCACAACAGAATGACATAGTATCTACAGCTCAAACACACTTACGCAGATATGTAAATTTGTTCTTGTTTGGTGGCCTTTTAACAGGGACCATCAAAACCACCATTTATGCACTAGAAGAATCCCAGACATTTAAATCACAAGACGTGTAAACTAAAGCAAAAATATTGTCCAAATATAACCTGTGTTTTTAGAATAAAAGTATGCCATCACTTTATATAGACATTGATCTAATGCGTATTCATCTTTCTTGACAGTAATAACATGAGAGTCTGGAGTTTCCTGTTTGACCAATCTCGAGGACAAGCCATAGTAAGCATATAATCATGCTTTAGTACCAAAACTGAAAAAAAAAACAAAACCAAGTAGTTCATTCTAGCATCTTCTCATGGGCAACATATTATGACACAGCTCACAATACCTGGCAAAAGCCAAAAGATAATTGAAATATAAACACAGAGTGCGTCAGAGCACTAAAATTATCCACTGATTATAAAAAACTACCTATTCACTCCTCCTCTCTCCGCAGATACCACTTACACATACACCAGAAAAAGGGAGAACTCTCGGGATATGATATGCTGTACTTGGGAGTGCAATGGCTTCAGCGATACTCCTTTGCCAAATTCTGCCTCTCACTGCAGTGTTACAACACTCCTACAGTTGATTAATGTGATTACATGGTCCATGGGCAAATACACAGTATCAGTTTAGTTAAAGCAGTGCAAACCTGACCACTGGGACCTAACCGAAACACTGTGAATTTCCTACTATTAGTTTAATTCATTTCTGTTGAGAAGCAGGGAAAAGTAGCAATATTCTAATGGACCTGTGTACTGATTTCGTAAGCATGGTTGCTCCAGTCACACAAAAGCTGTTTAAAATAGAAAATCAGTGCATGATTCCTCAGCTGAGGGTTGTAAAGATTAAACTTTCCATGCAATTATGAAAACACTAAAGTAGTACCCACTGGCTTTTTAGAGGAAACATATAGACCTCAGAATCCAGCCATTCATTCTAGAATTGAAACTTATAAGTATAATTTGAGAGCCAGGAGGTCAAGGGATGACTATATGTTCAAAATAGCTCATCAGTAGTTTCACCATCCATCCAGTAGCTTTTCCGTCAGGAAATATCCTTGAAATCAAACCAGATAACCAGCTTTGAAAGAAAACAGCTAAAACTATCCCTCTCTTTTGCAGGGAAAAAAAAATAGGGACCCTAGTGTTGAGGGCATATTGTGCCCCAGAAACAGTAAACATTTCATTGAATTACCAACAATGCTGAATAGAAAGGTATTTGTGTAAATCAAATCTTACTTTTTGCTAGTATCTTTTACCAAGGATACAAAAACAAACCAGGGCAAACAGTATTAGGCAATATTTCAGTGATATCCCTACTCTGTTGAATATGAAATGCCCTGTTGTAGGGACATAAAAGTTGTTTTTGGCAATATGACAAGGAGTGCACTGCTTCAGACTGGAAAACACTTGTTTTCTGAACACAAAACTAGGATTATAATATTAATGGGTCAGGTATAACAAAAGAGGTGAGCACAATAGAAACAAAACAAAAAAGTCTGAAGCCATCACTGAATGCCAATAAACTACGTGACATTAAGGGCTCCAGTAGCACCTCTGAACAGAAAGCATTATTAAGATCGTAAAATTTTAAGAGCAAACTGGCTGAATGCACCTCATTAAAAATTTCCAGATTCATAACAAAAATAAATGCTTCCTTTGAAGGCCACCTGAGAAGTTAATTTGGTAAAGATATAAGAACATTTTCAACTTACTTGTACAATTGTCATCACTCCTGTAACATCGAATATCTTTCTCCTCCTTGTTCTGCTCTTCCTCTTCTTCCTTCTCCTGTTTCTGCTGCCCAGGTTGATACTCAAAAGCTTTTCTAATCACAGGCTTCAAGTCATCATCTTCCCCATCCATCTCACAGGTAGGTTCCAGCTGTGGCATGGGACGCTCCTCATCTGAGTTATCAAATGGCTCATTCAACACCTCTGTTGTTTCAGAAATTGTCTCTGTTGTAACACTACTATTAATTCTTCTGCGTTTACGGCCCCTTTTCTTTTTCAGTATGAAAGGTCTCTGAAAAATAATTCCACAAATATAACTCTTCCTGCATTCCTGTTTGTTAGCTGACTCTAGACATAAGTTTTTGGAAAGTGCGTTACAATCATCTATTTACTCATTCAAAAAAATACCTTACATTGCATAAAATTCAAATGCAAACAGAATCTAAAAGTAAAATGTCTAAACAGTTTAAATACTTATGTATCTATACATGCAAACAAACCTTTCTGTAGGTGAAAATTAAGACTAGGATTTTCTTCAGATTGTAGTGACTTTTACCTTCTTCTATCAAATAGTATTCATAGAGTATTACATAAACTGTACGTATTCATTTTTCCTCAGTAGATTTATAACTCCCAAACAACGTTCACAAGTATCAAAGTTTATTCTTCTACATTTCTGGTTTCTGCTATTTTAGAAATAATGTATGCATATAGAAAAGTAGATAACAGCAAAGGAAGTGAACCTTAAGCTTCACGTGGGTGTCAACAATACACTAAAAGAATCCTACAGTTGGCTGCTATAAAGCAAAAGCTGTTCAACAGTTTATATTTCTATTCTTACACATTCTCACAGATTTATAGTTACTTTTAAGTTTACTCATGTAAACTATAAACAAAGAGACACTCCAATTCCCTAATTCTCACCAGAGACACCTAAATACAGATGCTAAGGTGAGTGCTTTAAAACTTTTGGATGTTTAGTTTACTTATTTAAACAATTCAAATAGTTGATTTTTCAACAAAATTAAGAATTATGTAAACACTACAGTAACCAGAATTTAACATTTAAATGTCTTGGAAATTAGAAGAATATGGGTAAAAAAAAAACCCTTTTGTTTTAACAGTATTTGCTTTTGAAAAACACTATTCCCCTTTAAGGAGTTCCTACGTTAAAAACAATAAAAAGACAAACCCCACAAGCTGGACTCCATCTTAAAATTAAAAAAGGAAGAACCATTAAAACATCAAACCAATACCAATGCCAAACAGCAGAGGGCAATCACTAGTTTAAAAATTAACAGGAAATTCTGATTTTCTGTGTCACTAGTATTTCACAGTTCTGTAAAAAAATCCAAGAGACAAAAAATTGGATGGAGGGGATAAAACAGAAGACAGGAGTTGTTTCGTGTCCAAACGATATATTAAGGATTAAAACAATCTAATAAATGTTTGTTAAAAAAAAAAAAAAAAGATTAATTCAATGATAATGATTTGATTGATACGAGAGCTGAATGACTTTAAACCAAACCATTGAAGTAACACACCTTTCTTTTTATGGCCAACGACTGCGGCTTTGTCAGCCGGGGAGGTGAACTTTGCTGATTCTCATCCCCGCCATCCTCCTCGCTGCTTTCCTTAGATTGCTCTGTGGATTGCCCTCGCTCCCCCACCACTGCCACACTTTCTGGAGATCGCAAATATTTATTTTTAGATTGTACTTTTGCAGGTGATTGCCTACTATTAGTTCTCGTGGAGAATATTTCTTGCTCTTCCTTTTCCCAGCAGCTAGCTTGTTCCATCAGACGCTCAGCCTGAAGGGTTGAGGTTAAAATAATGGGTCACTGAAACAGCATTTACTTAGCCATATCCTTTACGTTCAGCTAAAGAGTTACAATAAGTCAACCCTGATTAGCACTGCTGGCTAACCTAGCAACAACATTTCAGCTGAATCATCTAGTAGCTCCTTTACAACAGTTAGGATAACAAACCAAAGAAGATTGCATTTCATGGGATATTTAGCACTATTAATGATGCAGCGAATTGATTTAAGTCCTTTAGCACTACATTACATGCCCACTGACATGGATCACTTTGAGCAAGTTCATAACACAAAGAATCGATTGACACTGTAGCCCCTGAGCTCTGCACCAAATTTGATCTGATTACATGCTCTTCGACTACCTCAAGAGTGATAAATACAGCCCCATGACAAGTGATTCATGTTTTAAGTTTTCATATTCACCCCTCTAAAGTTACCATGTCTTGCTGCCCAGCATCCAAAAATTGTGCATTACAATAATATCAGTATCCTCAATCATTAAGCAGTGGTCCACGTTAAAACTGCGCTACTTAAGACAGCCTAATGTTGAATATTCAGATTGATGAAATCCAAAGGAAGGGAAATTTAGAACAAGAAGTTTCTGCTATTACCTCCTTTTCTGCTTCTCTTTCTTCTTCAGAAACTGCAGCATTAGAAACTAACAAAGGAGTCCATCTCAAGCTTTCAGGATCTACTTCATTGATACGTGGATTTGCTTTCAGTTTCTCCATGTGACTTGAAATCAGCTTTTCCCTTCTAATAATTACAAATCTACAATCCAATAAACAGTAATTTTAGACAGTGATCACCTAAAACAGCTTTCCTACAGTTTAAATCATTTTGCACTGCACATCACAATAGCCTGTGAAAATAGATGGGTAAATAAATGGATACATCAAACTAAAAATACCAGCTGACACATATAGGTAACACGTTTACACTACCGATTGTTGACTAAGAAGAAGTGAGGAAACAATAGTTTATGAAGTGAAAGCTCAATACCAAACACCACTAGGGCAACAGAGAGGAAAGTAAAGGTTTTATAGCTGACTACTCTAAATTCATGCAAGAGGTTTAGTGTTGGCACTTCAGTCACTGCCAGAACAATTTCCAATTTTAATATGACGTACAAGCATAAATACTAAACACTGATCAGCAATAGAAGAGTGAGAAAGTTGTTAACATTACAACTGAAGATGGCAGCTAACTCGACAAGAAAGCAAGTTAGAAACATAGGTTTTCTAACGAAGCATAAAAATATACCTTAGTCCTATGCTGATGCAGCAGAAAACAACTTTCTAATTACTATGAAATGAAGTAGCATATCAAAAGCAGGTAAAGACTAAAATAATAGCACAATATGCTAATATACTAGCACATATCCCAAAGTCCCCTGTTACAAAGAACTATACAATTTTAGACAATGAATAATATGTTGGTTTTCTTAGCAAGGATTTCAAATGCTGTAAAAATCAGGTAGCTTAAGTGACAACATTGCTTTTCACTGAGAAGGCTTTAAAAAAACAAACAAAAAAAAACCAACAAACAGACAAACCCCAAAACCAAATACCAGAACTAGGGGAACTCTTTTCACAGAATTGTGACAAACTTCTACTTCACCACATGTAAGAAAAATTAACAAGATGTAGGAAATCATAAGCCGTACCCAAGGTGCCTGGCAGGAATTTGAAAGATGTGATTTCTTTTCCTGTCTCAGCCACTGACCTTCTGGATACATTTAGCCAGGTCAGGTCAGTTCACATCCCTGTCTAAGCTTTACTACCTGTGAAAAAAGACTAACTGACCTTGTTCATAAAGTATTTTGAATGCTACAGATGAAAAAACGTTATGTTCTAACTGGGTGTCAGTATTCAAGGCCTATAATAATTTGTGACAGGGCAGAAACTGCATTAAGTAATGAATACTTATTTGATTCTCCCTTAAAATGCATTTGTCCCATCAAGTTGTCCATAAAGAAGCACCCCAGAAAGTTAAGGTTTTAATGCAATGACAGCACTCCTCTTACTACTTCCAACACCACCCTGTAAGCCTTCTTTTTGAAGACTTGCACTCTTACTACTTCAAAACTTAATAGTTTTGAATACTAGTGCACATAAAAGTTGCTGAGGTTCAGCTATTCCTGATCTTCATTTTATTTTTTTTGGCAACCCAGTGTTTCTAAGGCAGTTTTGCTTAATTATAAAGTTCCATGATTGGAATATCCAGAAAGAATTAAGAAGCTCTTCAGAAACACAAATACCACTGAAAGTCATTTAAGGCATTTTATGAAAAGAGGGGAGAAAAAAAAAAAAAGGCCAAACTATAGAAATGACCCACTTAAAATCCAAAATACTAATCAAGATCATTAAGAAAGATGTTCACAAAACAGGAACTCGCCTTCCCAGTGCACTAACTGTCAACATTTATCAGAACATTAAACAGACACTTTAAAAAGTCATTTGCATTCCCAGTACCTTGGGCAGGAGGACTTCATGTAGAGTTGGTCTGATCCCATGACTTGTGTGAATTCAGTAACAATTGAGAAAGGAGGTGTGGAGAGACAGACTGCCACCCCCAAACCCAAATTTTTCCCTCACCGGTATTCAAAGCAAGATATTTGCGAAACAAGAGTCAGGAACTTTAATTACGGAACGTAATACTGAATGAAACAAAATTCTTCACTGAAAATGTTTCAAGCTGGCTGCACCCTTCTAATAACCATTAACATGAAAGAGGATCCAAAAAAACCACCATTTGTTTAGGGAGAAAAACTCTTTATGCAAGATCCCCTTAACAAGACCCAGCTGTACAGACTTCTTTAGTAAGGTGGTTATCATTCATTTTCAAGTCAGAATTTTACACAGACATTTTTCACATCAACTGTTTTGTAAGTAGAAAAAGTGAATGTTTTGTCTCAGTATTTTTTTATTTTTTAAACAAGATTCACTGACCTATCTTCTCTTTTATCTATCATGCTATGTTGCTGCAGCGTTGTAGCAATATCATGTGGACACATTCCAGTAGCTCGACTCATTCCTTTGATGCTGATTTGTTTTTCGTGGTGGCAGTTAAGGTATTCTAATATGACACTTTTCCAGTAAGCCAAGTATGACAGACGACCCAGATCAGACAATGGTTTTTCAGGGGATCCTGCTTGACCCTCTCTTCTAGAAAGTAAATAGCCTAGAAGGAAAAGAAACAGAAAACCTTATTGAGCTAACAAAACTAAAGAATTTTAACTACCCCTTAAGAAAGCTGGTATTACTAGAAAGATCAGCGTGACCGATTACATTATTGGTAGCTCTTGCAATTAAAGAAATCCTACCCACAAAAGAGATTGGTTTCCATCATTATAGTGACATAGAAGAAGATTACATCCTTGTAAGAGACTCTTAACTTATGTTACAAGAATCAAACATTAACCAACCCCCCTCCTCTAATCATAAGGCAAGGAGGGAAAAAAAAGCCACACATTTCAGAACAGGTCTCATCATACATGATCTCATTTAGAACTACAACTATCTAGCCTTCCGAGAAACTTTTACACCTGAGTCACATCACTGAAGCCAAGAATTTTCAGAAGACTCTCAAAAGGAAGTGTCATGGGTAATATCTATTAAGTCAGTTTTCTTCAAGAAGCCCCAGGTGACATAAGTTTTTGATTAAACAGTTAGTTGTTGTATTTCAGACGTGACACATAATTCACAAGTTGAATTACTAGGAAAATTACTTAGGAGAAATAATTAAAAAAAGTCTCCCTTAATTCACGCTTAAGAACATTCACACAATTCCAGCTTGTAGTCTTCAAGACAGTAACCGATCAGCTATTATACAATATAACATACATAGAATATAAAATGAAGGTTGTGCAAGTCCTTTTTAAGTCTCTTCAGCTTTAACAAGCTTTTATAATTTAAAGTAGAACACACCTGCTTGGAGAGAACAGAAGAAGTCTGGTATTTGCCACCATTAAAACTAATTCAGAAAAAAAAAAAAAAAAAAAAAAGGAAAAAACCCACAATTAATAAAATGTATCCTTTCACAGTAATTCATCACTCCATGATACATATTTTGCACTGTACCTTTACAAACACTACCAAAACATGGGCCTTAAACACCAGGCTTACAAAATGCTTATTCCACCATAAGCATGGACATCATGCTTATGGAACTACATTACTCAAAGTCATTTGGAATCCACCAACATATATGGTTCTTTTGCTTTCCAATATTCTTAAATACTTCTTTTTTTTTTTTTTTAAAGTTGGAATCCCTCCTTTTATTTTTCAAAGATTGCTTTAAAACATATCTAGTACAGCCATATCATATTTGCTAAATAAACCCTCTTGACTTCTTCACAAAGTTTCTCCTAATCGAATTGGATGTAAATTAAAAACATATTAACATCCAGCTTTGAGTGAAGTAGTGGCTGTTTCTTTATTTTGCTGTATGCTTTACCATATACAAACTGTACATACACACATCTCTATTTTTTATACATACAAATATATGAAATGCACACACATATACGTGTATATTTACTCAGCCTGAAACAATGGTCTTCCCCTTTTGGGGGGCAATACAAGAAGTCACAAAAGAGTCTGGAAAACACTTATGCACTGGTCATCATACTCTAACCTCCAGTTTGCATAAAAATGTTTACACAGAAAAGCAGACATCCTATTACATTCCAAGTGATCAGCAACAGCACAGATACTGAAATAACTAGCTTACCCTTCATATCTATTAGCATGATTTATGATAAAATGCCAGAATTTCAGGAGGAAGACCATCCCACATCTGCCTACTACATAGCACAGATGCCTACATAAAGCCTGCCTACATCTGCATGGTACCACTGGAAACTCATGAAGTAAATATATTCTGTTTTACAGATGAAACACTACCTTAAAACTTAAGAAAAGGAAGGTATTTAACATTTGAAGTTGCAGCATATTATATTTTTTTATAACTAGATGATATATCTTAGTACTACCTGTAACTGTTGTTGACAGGAAAAGACAAACTTCACATTCAAAACCACATTGCAACCTGAACAGTTTGAAGGTAAAGAATTGTAGTTTTACTTCCAACCGCACAAAAGGAAAGGCATAGCGTATAGCCTATTCTGCATAATTTTAGACAAAGCTTCGCTTGTACCAGGAAGGAATTTTGGATCAGTTTGTTTACAACATAGAAAAACAAGTTTCATACTAAGATGTCATTGCCTATAGAAAAACATGCAAAACTGCAGGAGTACAAATAGTGAGAGAATTCTCAACAGAGGAAAAGAGAGGGAGAATAACCCCGATTTTTTAAAATAAATCCATGAGTATAACTTACAATTGCTTCAACTAACTTTACAGTTTAACCTACCGACTTCACATTCAAGAAAACTGGGTGCTAATAGAAACTGTAGTCTGTTTGCAATACCTGGATTTCATTCCTGTATTGCACTATAATTTAAAATTACTTTGACAAGAACTTTCTTCCTCCACTTCCATTTTCCTCACACATAACAAAGCTGTAACTATGCCTTCTTGGTAAGCACCTTATGAGGCTTAATAAGAAACCACTATCAAGAGTTTGGAATCATTAGTTCGGCAACCACAAGTAGCTTTAGAATTTTACTAGTTGCTCATTGGATCCTTCCAATGGCTGGGGACTTTGAGACTAGTTCTTAGTGGTCATTTTCACATGTTTTTACTCTACAATAAAGCAGCGAAACTTCACCTGCATGGCAATAACATCTGTCAGTATTCTTCTCCCAGCATGCTACAATATAACCTATACTCACATTCTGTAGCATTTAAAATGTAAATCAGAGGTAACAGTCTCAGTTACATGTAGCGAGCACTGAATGGAAAGTTTCTCTTAACAGATTCTGTGATTTGAATTACATCTATTAAATTAAACTTACCAAAGAGACGCCAAATAATTGATCTAAGTTGCAGGTAAATAAAAAACACTGATCTTGGTAGTTCGTGTATCTATCCTGAAGCATCTGAAATGAGTACAATATGCCCCTGTTAAACAGATACCCCCAGTGTCATTGTGTCTTAATAATGGATAGCCTCAAAGCGGAAACCTGAAAGAACTTTCTTAAACTATAATCCCTGATATGAGACTACGAACAACAATAACACTCAGAGGACAAAATATAGCTCCTCCCCACTCCTCCCCCCGCAAGCGTAAACAAGTCAGATTATGTTACACACCAAAAAAAACCCCAACAAAATAAAAGAACTAATCTAGAAAAACAGAGTTGTCTGTCATATCTTCTGGGCATATGAGTGACAGTATCACAAAATTAAACTTCCAAAATACCATTAATGATTTTCATTTCTTGCCTTATCTCCAGCCTTCACAGTGAAGCAACATGCCACGTGCTATTTACAGCCTTTGATTTTTGGCATGCAAACCTCCCCAAAACCACTAAGGTTTTACCTTATTCTAGATTTTAAACAATTAGAAAAAATTCAATTTGAGAAAGGGAAAGTTAATATAAAATATATGTATTTTATGCCTTCAACACAAATTTAGGAGATAACCAGACATTAAAACATGCATTTAAAGAAATTGACTTCAGCAGTATCTTGTAATTTCAATCTACAGCATTCCTGGTATGTAATGCCCTCGAAATAGTTACAGCAGAGTCCACAACACACTTATGTGAAAACAACAACGTTTTACGAGTGTCAGTCTCCAGAAACTTTCAGTTAGTTAACTCCTGATTTTGTTATGCTCAGTTCTGTCTCTTAAAACAAATTAAAACAGTGTGAGATCAGAGGTCTAGCTTGATAGTACCCTCTTCTGACAGTGGCCAACAGAAAAAAAAAATATCCAAGGGACAGACTACAACACACAACCATCTTGTGAAACTCACATGCAAAGAGAATTAGTCTGGCTCTGTCCAAACAAATGGAACCTGCTAGATATGGACCATCCCCACACTTTTTGGCACTTTCTAAGAACTTGGTAAAATTTGTTAAGTATCATTGTCTTTTTCAAGCGGCGCAGAGTCCATCATCTTTCTCCATTCACTGCATTTACCTATGTGCTCAGTAGTACTAGCCTTTATTGTCATGTCCACTAATATGCCTGGGACAGATGTGAGGTGAACTAATTCGGATGTCCCTAGCTCCCTCCTGAAAAAATCTAAAAATCAGGATCGTATCAGCCCCCTCTCAGTCCTATGGCAGGAAAGCAGTTTTATGCATACTTCAAGTTATAAACTGCCATAAGCAGCTGTTTCATTACTAAGTCTCTTTTATCTCCAGACCCCCAAGACATATCCTTCTTTCTCTGCCATACACACTTCCAAACTTCACTACCTTAGCTTTCTAATATTAAGCATTTAAAACTGGAGTGATTTATAAGGCACACATGATTTAGCTTGAGACAGCTGAATTGAATTTTATTATCTATTGAAGAAACACAGACTCGTCCCGTTGCTTTTAACATGATAGCAAAGCCAGACTAGCCCTCAAAGGTGTAAGAATAGAGAGATGCAGATTACATAGAGGCCAGTGACACAGGAAGAAACAGCAAACAAAGACACTGAAAAATTGAACTGGTATACTGAGAAAGACCAAGTGAACAAACTAAAACTGACAGAAAGAAGTCAAATGAAGTTTGAAGATATTCTTTAAGGGCTCTCCTGCAATCTGTGTGCTCTCTATACATGCTTTACATTCTGTAGCTATGAATGAATCAATTTATCATTTCACTTCTGATGAATGGACAAAGAAAAAGAGATCTAGCTTTAAAAAGTTCAGTTTCTCTGAGTGTGTTTAAGACTGACCACAATCATTATAAAGCCATTAGGTTTTCAAGTAAGCTAAGTAATTTAACTAGATTTGAGTAAACCATAAAAACAAAACCCCCAGTCTTGTCCTCCCTTCCCTCCAGCCCATTTGTGATCTGGATATAGGTGCCTGAATTACACTTGTTTGTTTGCACGCAAGACAGCATGGCCATGCTGTGGCTCAGTTACACACAGAAGTAGTTAAACTGTGGTATGCATATTGCACAGGATTGAAGGAACACTTCATTAGCGGTCTCCTATTCACCTGACAAGGAAGAGAAGTTAGCTAATATGAAGGTTTTGAACAAGCATTTTTTGATATAATTATATTTACTATTTCTGTTTTTAGAAAACTTTATATCCTGGAACAATCCTAGAAATGCTGTGTTTTATACAAAATACAAGGATTACTTTGTTTAGCTTAAGAGTAAGCAATAATTGGTTGGTTAGCATCCACACTTGGGAAAACAAAGAACTGTAACAGAGTAGGTTCTAAGAAAGTGAAATAGAGGGCTATATTTGGATTGTAAAGTAAGTACATTAGTTCTCTTTATACGGAAGTATCACAACATTTTTTGCAATCTCCAATGGGCAATACAACTGTACATTTTACTGAAAATTCAACATAGCCAGAATACAATCCATGCAGAGCATCCTGAGGCAGTTTCAATGCAATCTACTCCGTAAGATGCCACCAGCTAAATCTTTAGTATCATTTCCTGGTTCTATTATCCACATGCTCCATTAATGGAGCATCTGACAGATCAAACTCACCACACGCAACAGACACTGTGTGACATGCAATGGACACTTTACTGATCCAGTGTAATTCCTCCACTTCTTGAATTTCACTGCTTATGGGTAGGCAGCTTCGAAAACAGTGCCACAGAGAGGCACTTTGCTCTTATAAGACATCATATATGATGTTTAACTATTGTTCTGAAAATATCTTTCACCTCGTTACATTGCATTGCAATGCACTGCATTGCCTTCAGCAGAAACAGAGAGAATTAGCAAAAACATACCTGAATGGCAAATAAAGTACTGAATCTCATTCTGTACCTGGATAAGTACTTACAAATTGCAGTTCCTTTCTCCTATGCTACTAGCAACAAATCTACGTATTTGATTTTCACTTATGCAGGTTAAAAATTAAAGCAAACGGAGTCTTCAATGTCGACCCCGAGGGTAGGGATTCATAACTCCTACATTTCAGCTAGGATAGACTTTCTGTTTGCTACAAAATGTTGGAAATAATAGTTTACACTGAAAATTTTAGGACACATTTATCTAAGAGTCTGTTATCTAGGAAACGGTTTTATGTATCAATCACATAACACACTGGAGACAAACACAGTTCTGATCTTATTTAAGCAGTCACGTTGAATATCACTTTCTAGGAAATCAGTAATATTAATCTGTCTGAAAAAGAAAGTTACAAGTACTAGTGAAGAAAGTCCGCTATCTTCCTGCAACTGAGACAGAACTCAGTTTACCAAAAACCAAAAAGACAAATATCTTAAAATTAGGATGTGTACCACCAGGGTATTCCAGAGACCTCACCTTGGATTATCCTAGCTGTTCAGGAGAACACAACTCTTCACTCAAATTTTGTAATTCAAACTTAGATCTTCACTTCTTTTTGATGACCTGCAGATTAGATTGGCTTTTACCTTAAAGAAAAGCTGCAGTCAAATGCAGTGTTTCTTTCAAAACCAGAACCCCACTGGTGGCAGTTTAATGCAAGAAAAGCAGCAGAGCTTTGCTCTAACACTCAAAGCTCTCAAATAGGAGCAACTCTTACAAAGCACAAGAACAGTACAGAAAACGCAGTGTAGCAGAGGTCCCTAGTTTAGAGTAACTCCTAAGAGTCTTTCAGCAGTAACCCTGCCACCATAACCTATTGGACTTTGAACAGCAGTGGACTTGGCAAATAGGAGATCTTTATTCTATTCATCAGGGTTTCATCAAGACAGCTTCCTCTCGTGCTTTTTAGGCTATCACCTTCCATGCTCTCTAGTAAAATTACTTGACCATCATCATGGTACCTTCCTTCAAAGAGGGAAATTTCTATTGTGAATCTTTAGTTCATTTACACAGAAGAAAAAGACTCTCCACCTTTCAAAGTACATAGGATCAAAATTTAAGAGAAGTATAATTGCAAAAGCATTAATTTATTGCTTATGTATTAAAATACACACAAAACAGATGACACTATATTATCACATCTGAATGATCTTACAATCATTTTTAAACCCAGAAAGTCAGATGGTATTCTTGTACTAGACAATGACTGAGAATCAAGGTGGGGAATAAAACATATGAAGAACCAAATTCAAATCTATTAACCTTGGCTTCCAAAATTAAGTCTCCTTTGCCACTGTAATTCACCTCAGAGCAAAACACAAAAGCAAACTTAAATGGTTCCAAACTTGCTCAAGCCTTGCCTGCATAGAAAGCCCATTTTAAGAACAGGCTTCAACTCACAAACAGGAAAGACATAGCTTAGAACAACTGTCAGGTTGTCAGCTCTCAAAGTGTCATGAAACAGCTACTGAGCTGCTACAACATACAGCGTGTCATAATAAGGTAAACTGTCACCAGCTTCAGTTTGCCTACAAGACATGTCATCTGCATTACTGGTATTCAGCAGCTGAGTTGTAAATGGCTTAACTGTGTGTGAACCAAGGACAAGCCAGACAACAAAGACTGAAGCACTGTTGCCATTCTAAGGGACGTGCTTGCTCTCCAGCCACGTACTGAGGCCACTGCAATCACATTAATTTCAACAGCTACATAGAATTGCTGTCAATGCACAACTAAACTCCATTTTGTCTTTCTGAAGCTGTTCAGCTACAGTAACAATAGTAATGCACCACTGATCCTATAAATAGGCTTGAAGAAAGCTGCCAGTGTTGAGTACCACATCATCAAGTCCGGTTCAAAATGCACCTATGCAACACAGTCCAAAACAAGGTCTCCTTGGAGCCTTCTCTTCTCCAGGCTGAACAACCCCAATTCTCTCAGCCTCTCTTCATAGGAGAGGTGTTCCAGCCCTCTGATCATCTTCGTGGCCCTCCTCTAGATGCACTCCAACAGGTCCATGTCCTTCTTATATTGGGGGCTCCAGACCTGGACAACATGTCCTGTGCTCTTTTGCCCTTCACAGCAGACTCTTACAGGAAACCACTTACCAGTTCTCTAAACAAGGTAAAATTCTGGGCCTTAGTCTGCTAGTTGACCTCCTCATTTCCATCAGGATCTGAAACGCTACTATCATCTCACAGCCACTACCACTGACTAGTCAATCAGTTCCTCTTTATTTGCAAGTAGCAGATCCAGCATATCATTTGCCGTAAGTGTTCTCCCTAACATTTGGGCCTCAAATGCATGGTGCACCTCTGCACCATCTGTATAGATTACCTGCGTTGCATGTATTGTTGCTCCAAATTTGCAATTAAACATTTGGATCATATCAGTTATTCACCTCCTCATGTTATGCACTTAAACAGTCAGCAATGAATTCCACTGATCTAGTCTATCTGCCAGTGAAGTGAGATCAAAAACATCACCACTGACCAGAACTGCTGGAGGGTAGCAAAGGGATAGGATCAGTGTACTGATGTCATGAAAACAGGAGTCAAATACGAGCAGGTTGCTTGGATCATAAGTACAGATTCTAGTTTATTGATCTTTCTCTAATTTTAAACTGAATGTCTCCTTCACAACAGAAGTCCATTTAGATACATACACAATACATCACAAAAATGAGCAACTAATCCTGTGCTAGCAATCTGGACTTTGGTCTGGTTTAAGGATAACAGCTTTTCCTCATGCATTATATAATTTAAACCTGTCAATCTCAGGTTCATAGTTATGCATGCACATCACAATCAGACATATAAACATTCACATACACTTCCACACACAGCAAATGTATCACAACACCACTGAAGTAACTCTGATACAGAAGACAGAATCGAGTTACTTATGAAAGCTTTCCAGATACACACTTTAAAGATGCCAATGCACTGCTGAAAATCCTGATCAGACAAGAGAGCAGCAAGAAAATTAAACTACTGCCAGAAGTTGGAAACAGCTTCAGATCTACTTCTCAGAGGCCCCCAGTCATAAAATGGAGCCCTTCTGAAAGCTGTAAGCAATAGTTTGTGCTCAAAAGATTGCCCTTATGTAATCAGCACCGTTCAAATCCTATTAGTATTTTGTTATTATTTGTGTCAGAAGAAAAGGTATTAATGAGAATCTATCCAGAACAAAAGAAGCAACCAGTGAACTATTCGCCCTTGCATGTTCTGAGTTTTTCTCAGCCTCTTTGAAGACCCGCCCCCACAAATGAATTACCAGATTCAGACAGATGGAATCAAGCACTTCTCCATTAAACTTTGTTTTGTTTGAAACATAACCAAGTAAAATAAGTCCCTTAATATGGAAAGGAAGAACTCCTAAGTTTTCATGCAATGTTCTGTATCAAACCAGAGATCTGAAAGAACAGTAAGTGCAAGTAACTGTTTTTATAATACATTAGTATCTAAAGTGAAGATTTCCCTCAAACCAGCATTTCAAGTTATCCTAAGAGACTTCCTTTTGTCTTATAAGACATCAAATACTTTGTTTTGAAATTACATGAACAAGTTGTGAAGACACAGGTTCAAAAGGGTAGTTGGAAAAAGTCAAAACAGCTGAGTATTCAGACATGACAGCTCAATGCAGTTGGTCAGCTTAGCATTCAAAGTTCAGAGGTATGACCATGAGTGTAAGGCAGAAATAGGTAAGGTGAAAGTGTGAGCTTATTAAGACTTAAGATTCCTAAAACTGTAATTCATGTTACCGTTTTTTCCGTAACTATTCTGTGTGCCTCTGAACTGTTCTCATCTGTGTCAACGGGAGGAAGGTCAAAGATAGAGGACCTTAAATAGGTGTTAGTACCCTCTTTGAAAGCACTTTTGAGGCAGCTTCAAAGGACCCCAATGACAAGATCCACACAAACACTATAAAAAAAAAAAAAAAAGGCAGACTAGCTGTAACTTGAGATGCTTAGATCAGTGAACAACCTGCTACATTCTCTTTTCTTCTTTGTCTGGTTAAAGAAAAGCTTTCTTCATGATGAACAGAGTAAGCCAAAGATTCTCTCATTATTGTTACAAGAAATAATGCCAGCTCTCATTCCTCTCCACATCCTCAAGTAAACTCAACCCAGGGGGCCCAAAACCTTTAGTTCCTTTATAGAAAGCTTCACAGAAGAGGTTAGGGCTAAACAAATGCCCTTCATGATGGGAAGGAAAGGTAAAGATGACTGCCTTACAGTAAGACCAACAAAAGGCACCCTTTGAGTGAATTAATTGGCTAACACTTATTTTACCTGTGCCAGTTGCCAATAAACCCCTTGAGTGGAGGTTCTGTGTACAAAGTGGACTACTTATAAGTGGTGTGAGAAGCAAGAGAAAAGGAATTGAAGTACCCTTATAAAAGCAAGACTTGCACGCACAGAGGGCATCAGCCCTGACTACCAATTGGATGAATAAATTTGTCAGTAGGTTAAGTAGTTCAGAAGATCATTAACAAGGATGGATTGTACTTGATTTTATAAGTGATGTTTTAAGGTATTATTTAGATTTACATTTTTGAATTATTACTAAATTATTACTGAATTATTATTAAATGACACTGAACAGTAAATTGTTCATACAACTGTAACTGTTGAATGAATTTCCTTTAAGAACTGCCATTACCTTCTGGTGTTAAATGTTGACAGCACATGAATACCATTGTTAAAAATGCATCAAGCATGCTCATTAGAAAATACCACCTGTTTGCCATCTTATAGAATCTACATACTCCTACAATACTCAATTGACAAGGAAGATGGACTTAGGAGGCTATGTCTAATATAGTAAGTAAACCAAATATGCCCAGAACTTTTACATGGCAGAGGCCAACCATATGGCATCCATACCATTAAGCTCCAACTCTCAGCTAAACCTTATTATGGTTTGAGAAAACCCGCAACAGTTTATTGTCTTTTAGACAAATTACTCTGTCACCTGACGACACCTCCTCAACCTGGGAAGCGGAATCAGAGAAAAAACAAGGAAACCCAGGGGTTGCAATATAAACAGATTTAATAGAATAAGACTAGATAATTAACATTAATAACACTAAAGAACCAATATTGATCCCAATACCAATATAAAATATACAAGGATTATACTTAGCCAATACTATCAGTAGGAAGCTGTGCACTCCCAGCAATGAACAGCAAATGTCGGGCACTATGAGCGCTATGGCCTCGGGAGGTAGGGAAGGCCTCAGGAGTCCGTCACCAGGGCAAGAAGTTCTCTGGATCACCACCATCAAGGGAGAGACAGAACTTCAGAGCAAACTTTCTAATTTATATTGAATGTGACGTTCATGGTATGAAATAATCCTGTTAGCCAGCTTGGGTCAAGTGCCCAGGTCTCGCTCCTCCTCATCCCTGCACCTGGCGACCTCAAAAAACACTAAGACCTTGAAACCCACATACGGTAGCTGACTATAAAGTAAATATTTTCACAAATTCAGACACAAGAGTCTTCTAAGAGTGCAGTTTTCCCAAGCATTAAAAGAGAAATTAGTCCTGTGTCTCTCAAACCAGGACAAGCATTAAGCTGGCTGCTAACATAATTCTCCCAGATTCATGGCTCCAGAAAATTATCATCACACTTGGAATGTGACAGATGCCCTGGACCAAAACTAGATCAGGGATGGTTTTAACAGTTTTAGAGTATATAATCAAGTTCCAGAGCCCAAGAGCTTTTCCAATCATTGTTTTATTCATACCTACAAAAGACAGCCTAGTAGTCCTAAAGAGCGTGAACAAAAGCGAAACAGGGAGTAAGTACTGAGAATTCAAAAGACACATCTAGGAAATCACTGCAAATACTGTATTCACTCAGGTAAGTGGTCATGACACACACTCCATAAGACACAACAGAAGATGCAAGCTGTGTTTGTCTTACATGGGCAGCAAAACATCACTGCAGTTCATTAAGATTTAGAAGAAAGAACTCACAGATGAAGGAGGTTATTAGGGAGTCTCATGGTGACACCTGGTTAGCCAGCAGATACAGAAACGTGTGGTAAACAAGCACACATTATCTACCAAGCACTGAACACAAAAATCCATCTACTGCAGCGCACTTCAAAAAGCTAAGCCCAAGACATGGCAATCTGCTAAATATCTACTGTTACTCTTAACAGAAGTAAACAAGGAGAAAAAAAAAAAAAGTCTTTACAAGAAGTTAGAACTGCCTGATAAAAGTGATGGCTCTGGAAAAGAAAGACATCTGTTACGAAAGCCTCAAGGTTCTCTCATTGAGGTGAGATATCTCACTGTGCCTCAACAATGGGGTGACAGGCTACAAAATACCCATTTTGTCCACTGACTTGCTGCAACAGAACTACACTGCAGTCAAAAGCAGAAATTCCTGATCGTTAAAAATGCGCTACTTAATTAAAATCTGTTTTTAGCCACCAGTCTTCAGCAGATGGCTTCTCCTGTTCACTAACACCCTATAAAAGACAGCTTTGTCCAACAAACATTTGTTTTCATTGTTACCATGTTTGGCCTTGCCTTTTGGCTGTTTTCAATGCTATCTGAAATAAAGATGCTCTTCAGTTAAAAGTCTTAGCTTCTGTATCTGAAGTGACATGCCTGATTTCTTTTGCAGTTCTGATAAATGCACAGTGTCTTGAAGCTATATACAAGCAATGCCAAGAAATCCCAAGAGGCTGATTTTCTTGGAATAATCTTAAATCAACAAAGCTTGATTCAAAATCCATCTTTATTCCCCCCTCATCTAAATCTCAGCTTGACAGAATGTTCCTTATTAGTTATTTAGGAGAGGCCAAACTCATGCCTTCAGGTCAGCAACATAATCAATCATCTAGAAAAGAACATAAAATAAGCAGCAGCATTCAGTTTCCCTCACAAATTCACAGCTCCCACAGACAGCAACTTTCAACCCCCTCTTAAAGAAAAAAAGGTTGAAATACCTGACTTTTTTCTTTTTATTTTGACACAATACATTCGTAAACACACCAACAAAAATGACCGGAAGATTGCCAGTGTATTCTATATTCAGGTACACAAGTCAGTCAGTAGTAAAAAAACCAAACAGAATGATTCAATATAAGCCGCCAGAGGTAATAAATGGCACAGGATTCTTTTATACAGATCCTTAAATTTGTGGTGTTGACTTCATAACTGTAGTTTGAGAATATATTTTTCCAATATAGCCTATTTAAAAAAAATCCTGTTCCTCTCCACTCTCAGCCTCTCATTCTCACCCTCAGCAGTAACTAAACAGTTCTTTCACGATTGTAATCTGCGAAAGGGAATGCTGAGATACTCTTGGTTAAAATAAATTTTATCTGGAAAAAAAAAAAAATATGGTCCCACTTCATCCTCATCTCAATTCTGTTTACAGAGCATAGCAAAGTATAACTGTAGACAACTATTTTTTAAAGCATGTTTATTCCTAGATTGTATTCCTGATATATTTCAGTATTTGTTACAACAAACTGTAAAACATCATAACACTAGACTTTGGAAAGGAAACGTGTAAGGGGTGTTTACAGAAAGAGTTCATCATTCCACAGACACCCTTGTTTTTCAAATGCTATTTCTACTTCATATCCATATTTGATTGAAGTATTTCTATATTTTAAAATAAATCCTTCTGATTTTCTTAAAGTAGTTTTTCCAAAATACCACTTTCTAGCCAATGCATTACTTTCCATGACCAGATTAGGGGATTTAGAGTATCATTTCTATATAAACACATACCAAAAAAGTACATCCAGCCACTTACAGCCCACTGCAACTTGGGTCTAGCTCTAAACGGCAGGCAGATCAGAAGTGGTTCCCAGCAGTTCCCTAGGCATACCAGAACTTACATGCTGTACATGTGAACACAATTCCTCTGATCTAATAGAATCACAGAATTGTTATGGCTGGAGAAGACCTTTAAGATCATCAAGTGCAACCATTACCTTACTCTACTGGGCC
This sequence comes from Charadrius vociferus, assembly GCF_000708025.1. NCBI lineage: Eukaryota > Metazoa > Chordata > Aves > Charadriiformes > Charadriidae > Charadrius > Charadrius vociferus. The sequence goes on from NW_009649180.1 coordinate 1,985,539, forward strand.
CACTTCTAAACCATGTCCCTGAGCACCATATCTAGATGGCTTTTAAATACATCCAAGGATGCTGATTCAACCACTTCCCTGGGCAGCCTGTTCCAGTCCTGGATAACCCTTTCAGTGTAGAAGTTTTTCCTAATGCCCAACCTAACCCTCCCCGGCGCAACTTGATGCCATTTCCTCTTGTCCTATTAGCTGTAACTTGTGAGAAGAGACCAACAACCACCTCTCTACAACCTCCTTTCAGGTAGCTGTAGACAGCACAGATTTGCTCCATTCCAGTAACCATGTTTACCTTTTTTTTTTTTTCCCCCTCCAGTCTACTATGTTTTCCAGAAGTTAATAAATTAAGTTTATTTACAAGTTTTCTCAGTTCAAGGTCTGTGTCTTGTTTCCAGCTAAACAGAGTTCTACATCAGTTACCCTCCCCCCCAACCTGTTACTACACAGCAAGTCTACACAGCTACTTAAAACAATACCAGCTAAGGCTACACAGCAAAGGAATTGTCTGAATTTATCATAACAAAGAAGAAAACTATATGTCTTTTTATTACTTCTGCCCTCTTTTGCCCTTTTAGTGCTTTTCTTAACAGTCTGTCATTGCTTCCGTGTTCAAATATTCTTAAAAGAAGAAACACCATTTCTATACTGCAGTGGCTTTGCTCCCTTGCCTCATTCCAGCTTCCTACCAAAAAATAAAAACCCTTCAATAAAGAAAATTTGTCATCTTTTCCAAAGCTCTTCCTTTACTGACACAATACTTTCTCGGAGCCACTGTAAAAACCTCAGGCAGCATTTTTACTCTATTCCACCACTTAATTCCAACACATTTATTACATTTTTAAGAAGTTAATCATCTTCCAAACAGGGGTGACATTTTCTCAAATGCTAGTATAATCTATCAGCCATATGTTGCCCTAAATGACAGGCCACATGTTAGTCCATTACCAGTTTCAAGTTTTGTTTAACTTGATTTTTTTGGATGACTGCACAAACATGGTGCTTCACAAAGTCATTGCTTTTCAGGTTTCCACAGGTAACCTAATTTGCTGTTAAAGCAGAAAGCCTAGAAACACTATAGCAGGAACCAGAGATACAAGAGTTATGAAATCAACATTTTTGTATAGCAACACTTCCAAACCTTCTTAATATACCAAAGTACCACAAAGCCAGTGTGGAAGATAGAACTAGAAGAGCTCATTGACCAAATTGCCACTAGCCATGGAAAGCTCAACCCTGACTCCTTCTGAAGACACGGCAAAAACCCAAGACATAGTAATGGACATGAGTGAGAAAACTAAGCCCAAAATTGTCTAAAAGGAATTCTTATTTTCAATCAAAAATAACCTTTTGTATGTATCAAAAGACAGAGCTTTTTAAGTATTGGAGTCATGAGGAAGTTTGAAATAACCAGTTTATCCTGAAAGAGAAAATGCTGTTTGAATTGAGCATATTCAGAAATAAGCATTTTTATTTTTGAACTACATTCATGTTTTTCTTCAAGCTTAGCAGAAACCAAACCTCCTCCCTTTCACAGAAAAATTGATTTTACAGGCTAGACCAGCTCTTTACCAAACTTGTAGGGATAACAAAATTGCACTAAAAACCAGAAGAAAAACTCACACTTTTCACAGTCTCCGTAAACTGCATGCGAAGACTATCCTAGGTTTCATCCAATGCATTTTTTTCAGCTTGTTTCAAAACTGTCTCAAAACTGCTGGCAATAAGAAATAAACCCATTGTCCCCGTTCTTATCAATACAGGTTTATGTTACCTGTCAAAGCTTGTGAGACAGCTTCTGTGCCTAAAGTAATTATTTGGACTCAATCCACAGTCCTTAACCACTTCTGCATGACTGAGCCCTAAGCAATGAAGATCTTCCACATCGCCAAAGAGAGATGCAGATCTTCTGAAACAAGTGCAAACTGGAAAGAATTCAAGAATGCACTTTACAAAGGTATCCATCCTTTTTGTGCCTATTCACTGCCCCATCACCGTCCCCTTACTTCTCAATGAAAGTGCATACATAATGAAAGAATCCTTATGTGAGCTGGGTTTAACAAACACCTTCAAGGACATCTGTCCTTACTCCCTACCCACTTTTAGCCCAGAACATTTCACCACTTCAGCTTTTTCAAACAGGAGCCCCTAGACAGTTGCATGTGGACGAGCGATTGTAGGAATTTGCAGTGAAGACAGGACTAGAACTGAGATCAAAGAAACAGTCTGTAGTTCAAGATCTTCAGACAAGTTCTTCAAAGCTGGAAACAGCAAATGAACCCTCCCACCCCACCAAATCTTGTTCACAGTCCTTTACTGAGCCACTTCCTATTGAGAAGCAATATAGGCTAATGCATGTTGCCACCAGCCTAATTGACTTGAAGCAAAAAAGCGGATCTCTCTCTCTCTCTCTCAGTTACCAGTAAATAAATATCGGTCACTGTACTGACCTCCTTTATTATTTGCTCTCATGCTTACTCATAAGAAGCATTTAGGAGGAAAGACATAAAACTTTTCTTTAACAGTTTATTCTCCCTTTACTTGTAGAGCCAATTTTTGTCCTCTCATCCCTTGAAAACTTGCCTTCCCTGGTGTTCTACACAAGCTGTTGCACAAGTGCTGCTACTGCTGGTACTCTGCTGCTTCTGCAAATCAGGAATTGAAGATTTACTCACCTATTTAAATGGAACAAGAAAAAAAAAATACTTGGGACCAAGAAACAGATTCTAGATTTGGAGAAATGAGCAAAAAAGGACATTAAACAGAGCCACTTTTCCTACACTAGAATACAACTCCTCAAGTAATATAAATTCTCTTTCTTTCTTCTACCACCAGACTTGAATTGTCTTTTGCTATCATGGTCCCACAAACAAACCCGAGCTACACATCCCAGAAGGGAATCAGGGGTTAGTTAAAGCTAATGGGAAAAAAAGGCCATTAAAAGTTGCACGCAAGAAATGATACAAAAGGTCAAAAAGTCAGCACTGACTTTCCCAAACATACAGACAAGTGAAACAAAAAACCCACACACCCAAAACAAAACAAAGAACATATATAGCCCAAATAGAATCCCAGTATCATTAAAACAGGTTTCCTCTCTCAGCAAAAATAATCGTTTCACAATGAACAGATAAACCAAAAGAAAAGAAGGAATTCTGAAGGGAAGGAAGAAACTGCTACAATCAATTGGACCAGAAACTGCTCTCAAGATAAATAACAAAAGGCTATCCAGGACTTTGCTCCTCAGCATTGAACCCAGTTGTTACTGTGATGCAAATGAACCGTCAACATACTAGCCAGCACAGTTCGGTTTATCCTAACACAGTCCCATGCATTTTCTTTTTCCTCCAACTGCTGCTAGGCCTCCAGCATGGAAATTGCAATCCAATAAGCAGAAATACGGCACCGTGATGAGATGAGCTTTATGAGAAAGTGTGAATCAAAAGATTGCTTTAAACTTACAGAAAACAAATATGAAATACGGCAGTATTTCATTCTAGTAATACTGAACTCTGTGTAAGATATGCCAAATAAAGAAATACTCATTTTTTGGCACTGCAGCCTAATGAGTAGAAACAGAAAGCGTATGAAGATTCTAGGCCTTGTGAGAGCTCACATCAAGAAAAACTTCTTGTATAGAGAAGCCGCTGAAGTTTATAAAAAAAATGGGACCACACATAGAGGAGCAGCTACAACACTGTAGCTTAGTGCTTGCACTGTCAAAACCACAACAGCAATGCAGGCTGAACTGACAGAGGACACAAAGACTCACGCAAATGCAAGTATATATAATCCCTGTGACAGGAATAATAGCTGTGTATCACCACAATTGGACTCATATTCAAAGTGAAACAAACCCAGAATGGAATCTTATACAATAAAAGCCTGCTCTCTGGTTTATTTGTGGATCAACTGAAGCTGGAGTCTACTTGTCCAAAATTTAACTTACAGCAAATACAAAATATTCACCCAGACATTAATTATTCTCCCTCAGGTACAACCCTGCAATCACAACCCAGTCAACCTTACAGAATACAAGAAGAACAAGGAAATGAAAACAAAAGAAAAAGCCCAAACCCAAGAAGTCTGGCGAGAATTATCCTGTAAAAGGCAGGAAGGTATGAATACAACAAGCAAATTAAGACCCTTATTCATTTCCAGGATCTGCTTTTGTACACTTAGATACACTCCAAGTAAAATTAGGTTCCCTATATGAGAAAAAATCAAGGTGTTATAAAATAATATTTGATAAACCATACTCAGTATAAACAAAATGAAGACTTCACATAAACCATTTTGTCTTCAGTATGACATGCTTCTAGAAAATAAAACAGGTTAACCTGATTTTGTCTTACAGTACAGTGAATTAAGCAAAATGAGGCAGTATCAAGTCTGCAATTTTACAAATCAACAGTTTCACTGTTTGATAAATATCTAGAACTCAACTTTTTTCCATTTCTAACAGCCCAAGTCTCTATAATAGTCAAAACCCGTAACTTCCCTACTACAAAAATAATGTAATAGAAAATAAATCTTACCCAACTTTAAAAAAACAGAACACATACAGACACATATATTGTGTTTTTTAAAACAACATTTCTATTTAAATGACCAATGACATACAGAAAAGTACACATGAAATTTTTGCTAAAGACGATCAGGCTCGAGAACTTGGGCATTTTAGAGTATGCTGTCTTCTCACAAAAGTTAAAGTACCCTTCCTAAAAACCTTTTTTCCACATGTGATATTATAGATTCCTGAAGAGACAAACCTTATACAAAGCTTTATGTTGGTGTCTACACAGAAACAAATAAGAGTATTATCAGTTTCTATTTGAAATATAGATAAGTTTAAACATAGTTAGTAAAAAGTTAATTGAAAAAGAATAAAAAAACCCAACAGTGGTCAGAAAACAAATACCTATTTTCATTTTGGCAAAATAAAAAGAATTTATTTTCCCTTGCAAGTTATAGGATGACCACATAGACTCATCTGTAAAGATTATATTAGTTCAAGACAGAATAATACATCATAATCTGAACAAATGCATTTCACTTACCGAAAAAGAAACAAATCCTGTACCACAAACTACATTTTCACCAGTCTGCTGACAAAGCATAACTTGTGTAGTGGCTGAAGGCTGTGTTCTTTCCAGCCTTTCTAACTGTCATGTGTCTAGATATATACAAAGTAATGAGAGCAGTCAGCCACTTGCAAACAGTTCTTGAGACCTCCCCTTTTGTGGTTTGTAACTATCATTTTCTGAAAATTACTTACATTTTTATTATTTTAGTCTAAAACCTGTTCTGGTTACTGTTATAAGAGAGACAAGTACCAGTGACTACTTCACAGAATTGAAAATAGAGCAGTTTAGACACTCTACTCGCATGACAAATGAAGACTTAACATTCAGAACGTTAAACTTATCTTCCAATAACTTCACGAGAACATGACCATCTAGATAATATTACTGGCAAAAAAAATGTTTTAAGCCATGATAAACTTGCTCTGTTCAAGTTCAGAATAATAACTGGGCTTTTGTTATATCCCATCTTCTCAGGCCAGTTAGAGTGACTTATTCTCAGAGACCACAAGTGAACAGAAAGGGTGACGTACAAAAGATGTTAGTCGGTCAATTACAATACAGGAGGTAGAAACAAATAAAATTCCAAGCAAAAAAGTAAAAAATTGATTTTGAAGTTTTTTTGTGTGGAGACAGCTTTTGGACTCACTAATCCAGATGAGGCCATGCCTGCCCCATTTGATGGCATTCAGCCTCGATCCTGCAAAAAGATATAGATACAACCTAGGAAAACAAGCCTTGGAGTTTTACCTTCCTTTCTACACCTAGGGAAGACCAGCCACAAGCAGCTCTCTCACTACCCGTAATTTAGTTTGCACCTCACTCTCACTACAGAGCCAGACTTTCTCAGTCACCTCTTGGTTCTTCACTCTGTTGGAAACTGAGACAGTCTGACTCCCAGTTAGTTAAGGAAACCTCTGTACAGAAAACAAAGGCAAAACACCATGCAAATGTACAGAAGGACTGACTGTGTGCTCCCAAAGTGGGCAGTCTGTTAGCTACAGCAGAAGCTAAAGCTGGTCTCCGGACTGCCCAGCATGTATATAGCTGCAGCCTACACCTGTGACATGAACATGTCTTCAAAGAGAAAAGCCATAAGAATAGCACCAGATAAGCTTCAAGTTAAGGATACCATTAGGACATGTGGCAAGTTATCACGGAAATCCTAATGACTCGAACAACCCGATGTACTTCCAGGTTTTTCCAGAAGGCTGAGGGACAGAATACCCTACTGATTCTTCCAGATGAAGTAGCACACGGCACAGTAACAGACAGAGCACAGATCCAGAGAGACACAGCATACCCATATCCAGACCTTCTGTGGAATCCACAGGTTTCATAGCTGGACCATCAGTTTTGTAGACATAACTATTGCAAACGCAACCAGAGTAACGTTTGTTAAAAGTGCTTTTTTTGAAAGACACCACAGAGTAAAAACCAAAGAAAAAGCCTAGAAGTACTTACCAGCTTTGCCCAGTAAAAGTTCCCCATCTCCTTTAGCAAGAAGAGATCCTAATCCTAAAACAGGGCCAATTTCTACCTAAGTAAGCTTAAAATTCAATCCGCAGTTCCAGAAACATGCGGTACTTCTCACTGCCTTTCCTAAAAGGTTGCAGAAGGCACACAATGGAACAGCTGTTGTGTTATGCTCCAGTGATAGCTACATTTCAATGGTGCATTAAGTGGTCCAGAACCATCCTTACCTAACTCACAGGGGTATAGTGAAGACTGTTTATAAAGCCATGCAATGATGAGACATACTAAGTATCTTTATGAACCCTAGTGTAGTCATGCTGGGTAGAACACTATAAGTCACAGAATTTAAACTCTACAGTTACAAATTATTGTCTTTGCCCTGCTGTTATATTGCAGTGTATTTTTGTTTGCATTTTAATGCTCTTGCACACACCTTCCGGACAGGAATCCTATTACCTTAACTATCTCTATTGTCATGTAATTCTACGGTGCTTTACAAAAAAAGTAATAGTGAAAACTAACCACATAAAACGTATACCAATTCCTTTATCATCCTCCCTATAAATTACTGTAGGAAGTTGGATTCAGTAGTGCTGAGGACACCTAGCTGAGAAGTTTCTTTGGATGATTTTGTTTGGAGTTTCACTGCAGCTTAAAGATTTGGGGGATAACAAATCTATATTTAAAGAAGTGTGCCTGAAGCTTTCTAACAGGTCAGACAACTTGGCAAAATAAAGCAGCAAGTACACATATAGCCATGAGCACCTACGCTTTTTTGGTAACAACTTTCGCTACGGAAGTGATGAACATAGTGATGAAAACAAAACCCAAAATACATTCCTTCTATGTGGCAATTCTTTAGCTAAAACAGTTCTTTAGCTAATGGAAGGCATAAGTTAGAAATATTAGAATGTAGAGAATGCCTTGGACTAACACCTTCTTAGCTTTAATCACAAATAATTGCCTCTTATACTAACTAGGGAGGCAAAATGAAAGTAATCTAGACAATTCATTCAGAGTAATGGCTTTGTGAGCCAATATTACTGCTGAGAGATTCAGTCTCAATTTCCTCTAGTACAATAACAGAGCAGCACTAAGTTTTTCACTTCAGGGAGCTTTTCTATCCTATGTAAATATAAACAGAAATCCTATTATCTATTGATAAAAACAAAGTAATTAAATAAAGTTTCGTATGTTACAATTTCTTGTAACAGCCATCACCTCCCTGGATCACAAGTGTAAATAAAACACTTCACTTACTGAAATCAATGAGAAACCTTCCAAATCCTTGCCTTTGGTATTGGGGCATGATCATTATGCAGGAGACATTGTACTTCTGCTGGCAAAGCTTTTCCTGTGGGAAGAAGAAACAGATCAAGTATGTCAAAGCACTGCTGAAGTGGGCAATTGCCTGCACCTGCCACTGTCCTTGTAAGATATCCCAATAAGGTGAACAGATGCATGAGGTCAGTACCAAAGTCAAATAAGTCCACATTAATATTTAATTAGAAGAAGGAAGTATAAAACATACCCTTCAAAATATTTATTAGTTAACTAGTCAGCATCTTAAAAATTAAATACACTGTCTAAACAGCAAAATGAAGTTTAAGTGCTGTAAAGAAGGAAGACAGGAGAAAGAGGGCAATATTTTCATATGTCCTCAAAACAAGACATTCACTGGCCATTCTGTCAAGGATATAAAAGTGGAAAATAATATCCATACACAAACTGAAGTTGTATTTTCTGTAATTGTTACACTAAGTGCCTGCTCGCTTCCATCTTTGTTTTGTCTTGTCTCTCTGAATGAATATGGGGTCAGGGTGGAGGGAAGGAACCCCATACCTATAGAACTAAGTAGTCTTACTTGAAGCATACTAACTTTTTCAAAGCTGAATGCTTCTCACCTGAATCCAAATTAAGGCAGAATGCTCAGAAACCAGAGCTCTTTCAGACAGAATGAAGTCATGTAACATATAGCCAATGGAGGCAAATATTACACTGATTGTTTAAGACAACACAGGGAAGAGTCTAAACTAGGAAGCTATTCTAACAGTGTAAGGTTATAGGTTCTTCCAGATGTATTGATAAAAAGGAAGAGTCTTCAAGCCTTGTTGCTTTTAAAAGATTATACACAGACAAAAAAATAAATCCCCAAGTCAGCACTAGGTAGTTTTGAGGGAGACCAAATAAATCAACAAGAAATATCCAGGTCAGCATTAACTGACAAGAAGTCATGGCAAGCACAGGTATAGTTTGAGAAACCACTTATCACTTCAGCCTCCACACGTGACACCAGACCAGTGATGACACTGACAGGATCACATGCCAGTATGTTGGTTTCCCAACATTTCTTCAGCTGTAAGAACAGATACCCATGCTGTATTTCACAAGGTTTCTTAGTTTCTACGGTATTGTGAAGCATTTTCTCTGTACAGGCTTCTCAAACTCTCAAGACTCCCAGTATGAAGTTCACATCCTGGCAATACACTTGTAATCAGGGAAGAAAACCCAGAGTATTTCTGCCAGCAAAAGCACACACACATGCTTAAAAAAAAAAAACAAAACAAAACAAAAACAAAAACGTGCAGAGGGCAGGACATAATTATTCAGTGAATAATTTCAGTACTTCAGAGTGGACTCTGAGATGAAGGGTTTGTTTTTTTTTTTCTAAGTTTCAGTAGATACTGATATGATTCATGATCATCAGATGTGACAAACAGACCAGCCAAAAGCAACAGGGGTGAAGCAGGGAAAGAAAATGCATCTTTGCTGAAAGAAGGAACAAACATCAAGAGACACTCATCTTAACACCTTGTGTTGGTTTTGGCTGCGGTAGAGTTAATTTTCTTCATTTCTTCTTATGGGGCTATGTGGGGATTTGTGCTGGAAAGTGTGTTAATAATATAGGGATGTTTTTGCTATTGCTGAGCAGTGCTTACGCGGAGTCAAGGCCTTTTCTGCTCCTCACACTGCCCCACCAGCGAGTAGGCTGGAGGTGTACAAAAAGTTGGGAGGGGACACAGCTGGGACAGCTGACCCCAAATGACAAAATGGATATTCCATACCATAGGACATCATGCTCAGCGTATAAAGCTGGGGGAAGAAAGAAGGAAGGGGAGAACATTCGGGGTGATGGCGTTTTGTCTTCCCAAGTATCCATTACACCTGATGGTGCCCTGCTCTCCTGGGGATGGCTGAACACCGGCCTGCCAATGGGAAGCAGTGAATGAATTCCTTGTTTTGCTTTCCTTGCATGCACAGCTTTTGCTTTACCTATTAAACTGTCTTTATGTCAACCCCCGAGGGTTTTTAATCCCTACCCTAGGAGGGATGGGGGGTGTTGGTGGGAGGGGTAGGCAGTGGGGTTGGAGGGTGGTGGGGAGAGCGAGTGAATCACTGTGTGGTTCTAGTTGCCCACTGGCGTTAAACCACAACATGCCTGCAGTACCGTAAATAAATATACTATAAAATACTTGCCTATATCAGAGTTGACATATTTGTATGCCACAAGAACTTTCAACTGGCATAACAGACAGAGCAGATTGTGCCTACACATCTCAATGTTACTTTAATCTCAGCAAGGCCCACATCTCCAAAGGAACTGGTCAGACCCCCAAGAGATCACTATAATATGCAGGTACTCTGACATGATTTTTAAACTTCTCCAAAGTAGTATCTTCATACAAATCCCTTCTTAAAGAAAGCAAATTATATACTGAGGGAAGTGGTGATACTAGGGGCAAGAATTACTGAATTTCTAAGTAACTACATGAAGTCATCATGTTTCTTATGGACAAATTGACTAATGGAAGCTCTTCCTGTTGCAGACATATCTAATTATATTTCACCATTAATTTTGGTCACCTTTTTCAACACAGTCTACATAAGTGGTATTTTTGTCTATAGCAGCCATCTATTGCTTTAAAATTCAAATAAAACCCACAACCTAAAAAGGCATCCACTCTAAAGAAGGCATCCACCATAAAATTAGGCACTGCATTCTTACACTCAGTGCAGTGAGAAACTGCATTAGATCAGACGGTAGACAAGAGATGAACTCTGCTGGTCATTTCTGTCTAAATAGCCACCTTGAACTGCTAGCAGTAAAACTATGGAAACACATCAACATTTCAAATACCTATCAACTCTTAGAAGTTAGACTTGGTACGCTACTTCGAAAATGGTAGGGGGAGGAAAAAGGTTTAAATTTCAACCGAAACCACAACACATTCGGGGGTGGGGGGGGACACGACACCACAAAACAAAAAAACCCAACCCCCCCAACAACCAAACCAACAAAAACCCCCCAATGAATGTGGCTGAATGCACATACAATTTCTGAATTTGCATCAGTCTTTAAGACAAGAAAGTACAAGTGTATTTGAGACAATGCACACTATATTTGAGATTTATAGAGAAGACTTCAAGCTTCTGCATTGTTTTTCTTCGCTATTGGCACAAACATTAAGAGTGAGAAACTACAAATGTTCAAGATAACCCCACTTTTTTTTTTTTTACCTTAGAGAAATATCCAACTAAATGGCAGCCTTTCTCATCATTTTTTGTAAGGACATAGAAGAGGAATGGTTCAACATCATAATACAAGGTTTTGTGGTCCAGAAAAAGCTTAGCTAACAAACAAAGATTCTGACAATAAATTTTGCTCACGTTCCCATCAACCTAGAAAGCAAGACAGATGCAGTTATTTCCAATGCCACCAACACGTTAGGACAAAACAACTTCTTGAATCAATCACATATCCTAGAAGGAAACATGAACAAGATGGTGTTACAGAAAAAACCCACCACATTACGGTTCAGAAGAAAAATGCCCCAGCTTCTTGTTAAATAAGAATTCTCCAGTTAGTACTAATTACTTTGCATTTGTAAGTATCCTCAGAGGATCTGGATTTATTAAACAAAGTAACTTCATCTGAGGATCTGGATTTATTAAACAAAGTAACTTCATCTTTTAATTGTTCAAGTGAGACTTACCTCTTTC
>NW_009649180.1:1997105-2077016 GCF_000708025.1 Charadrius vociferus
AGTGAGACTTACCTCGTTCCCTTTGTTCCTGGAATGAAAATGAATGACTGGCAGACAACAAAAATGTACTAGTTAAAACTACATTCAACCGTAGTTTGCTAGAAGGCAGTGGTATACAACAATGAAAGAACGCAAAACAATGAAGTGTATTATGTTGAATCCTTAAGGTGTAAGGCCAATGAATGAGTTGCCAATTACATACTAATCACAGCAATGTTTCAGATAAATTAGACAAGACAAAATTTCTATGGTAGACTAAAACGCTATTGAGCAAGAGAAGTAAATTTTCAGGCTAAGTACTACAATTAGTCTAGGTATGTTATGAGTGTAAAGAGTCAAGCTGTGACTCAGACAGCTACAGAAAAGCCAGACACAGATGCAGATTTCCTAGATCAATTAGTTACTCCCTGAAAGGGAAGGCTCAGTCAAAGGCAGCAGCATTTTTGAAATAATCTTAATGGAAAGGTTTGCTTGTACTTAAATAAAGTCACTAGCTGGATTTCATTCACACCATGCCAGAAAAGAAGCCATACTCTATTCTAATTTGTTTTTAAGTAAGAATCCTAGTTACAAATCTGAATAAAACCCAACCTTTTGGATATATTTAGGGATTTCAAGGTGACTTCAGTAGTATAGTTGCGTTATCTAGATTAAAGAAAAAACATTTAATGGACAGCTACTGCTCCTAAAGGCTTCAGAATAAACTTGCATACAGTACTCAAGAACCTATAAAATACAATTAGCTCTCACACAACTCCATTTGTCCAGACGCTTTTTATTCCTTTTCACCCTTATTAGCATGTATGCAAATCAAATACAAACATTAACCAAGTATAAATCCTCACTGACTAAGCCATAAGCCTGAAAACCAAAGTTATGTAAGCGATCTTTTCCAGTAAGAACATTTGTACAGAAATGTAAAGAACTCCTTAAATTACAGGCAAACACAGCTTGTTTATTAGTTTCAAATTGGGGGGGGGCAGGGATGAAGGACTGCAAGTTCAAAAGCAAGCATCTGTCAAGTTACTTCCATACAGCACAATAGTAAACTATGTCAAAGTCTTTTCTCAAATCTGTCAAAGTCATGCTCTGGGCAGATGTACCTAAATCTTAAATGCAAAATTCATTTCTATTTCTCTCAAAAACAGAAAGCACAAAGGAAACTACAAACCCTTCATTCTGTCAAACAGAAAATGGGTACACAGAATTCCTGAAAGTATCTGTAAGGAAGGACATCAACTGATGAGTAAATTTCTACAGTTATCAGAGTAACAACTGACATTAACCTCTGAATTAAAAAAAAAAAAACAGTTTATTTCAGGAGTCTTAACATAAGTGCTCACTGAAGCACCAAAAATAGAGAAAGGGAATAAAAGCAGCAGAGAAAGAGTCAGGACACTGCTTTCACATGCACCTTGTTTTCCATGTGGGTTTTTGTGTCAATCCCCCACCCACCTCCAGCCCCCTATCTCAGACCTGTACTTTACTTTTTATTTTTAGGAAGTTTTTGATCATGTGTTGCCAGTAGCTAAAGAAAATAAACTGGAAGGCAGGATTTCCCTGTTCTATGCTGCCCAGCTCTTAACACCTGCTAGTGGAGAAAATCTAAGTTATTTTGGACTGACTAGGACAATTTTGTTTCTTGATAGGAAAAGAGTTAAGTTTGTTTGCAACTTAAGTCTTTGCTGGCAGATTTACAATCCTTATAAAAACTGTCCAAGTCAGGAAGGAAGCAATCTTGATACAGATAGCTCAGGTTTTTTTCATAGCACAAAAACAAACAAGTGAACCAAATATTAAGAACCTTTTCTAATTTAAGTGAGGACTTCAAGACTGCATCTACCATTGTCTGATCAAGTAATGGCAATGACCAAGCACGACAGACAGTGATACCATATGAAAATACTAGTTTCAAGTAGAACCTATCAAAACTTCTTCTTAATTGCAGGTATCAATATACACATCTGAATACTGCAGTTGATAAACAGCCTCAAAAGAAGTCCTTAGCAACCCCGGCAGTCTTTTCTGTTAATGCAATCGGTAACAACTCTTGAGATGTAGTAATGGGGAGGGTAATGCACACATTCAGTAAGTGCAGGTATGCTGTTTGAAACACAGAATTCTATTGTCCAGGATATCCTTGCAAACCCTGAACTGTAACAGAAGTCATCTCCCAAGAGAATAATTTAGATTATAAAGGATTACATATCCACAAGCTCAACTGTGGACTTTCTAAATTAAAAGCAGCGTGTTGTGGCCAAAGTTGGACTCAACCTCTGTCATCCAACCAGGATGATTCACGGCAAGTTTCTCAAACATCCAAAAGGAAGGCAAACGCACGTAGTAGCTACATTTATATTTTTAGAATACACAAGAAACTACTTTGCTTGCTTTTATACACTGGAAACTTCTACATTATGATGCGTATTCTCCCTACACCCACGATACTCAAATAGTCAGAAATGGTTCTTTTGCTGAGAAGGGAAAGGCAAGCCAGTCAAAGAGCTTCTATTGCAGTCCCCATCTAAGACGCATGCTATAGAAGTATCTCAGGAGGCTGGGTAACACATGAAGCACAACTAAAGAAAGTCATTGTGACAGAACATGGCAGGGTAGAACGGGACAGGGAAAATGGACTTAAGTTTTGCAGTATAAGAATCTCCAAAGAAGTATTCAAGTATGTTAAAGTTCTCACTAGTTCTACAACTGGTCTGTAATGTCTACAAACCAGATACTTTCAGAAATTTAGATTTTGATATACCTACCTCAAATACTGAAAGGTCATTTCTTCTGTAGATTTCATTGGCTGGAGGATGAAACCAGCCGCATTTCTTTGAGTGCCTTAACAAAATGTTTTTACTTTTCATGTATTTAAGACAGAATTCACACAGGTAAAGCTTTGGTAATCTGTATGAAAATTAGAAAGATATTTTATACAAGACATTTGTTAAATTCGGTAAACAAAAAACGTTACGACAAAATGAAAGGCCCTCCCCATTTAAATATAAGGTACCATGACTAAATGTTGCTTAAGGTTAAAATTAAAAATAAAAATCAATCACATTAGAGTGAATGATTAAACATACGCATCAGGCATTAGAAAAGGAAGATAAGATCAGATTCAATCAATCACAGTGAACCTAATTCAATAGAGTTGGACTGTGGTCAGCTGCTTTTGTGGTTCAGCCTCAAGTAGATTCCAGTTACTTCCCTCTTCTCACATTCCACCTAAGCTTTTGCTGTGGTGTCTATTAAAGCAGGTACACTGGAGTCATACCTCAAAACTTCACCCTTCTTCCATTAAAGATAAGGAGGCACACAACAGAACACAGGGAATCTCCTTGCCTTTAATTTTATTTATTTTGTATGTGGGGAAGGCTAGGAGATGACTTTTCTTTCCACTGTCTTCAAAATACTTGGGTGGGACAGCAAACTGTAGGAGGATTGTACTCCCACCTAAACTATCACTATAATTGAACACAGAAGCCCAGCCAAACAGTTTGCATATAGCCAGAAGTCTCCCTTCCACACATCTCCATGACACAGGCAACATAGATGATTGTAGTCCTCCAGGAAGGATTCAGTTCAGACTACATGCAAGTACCCACATGCCCCGTGCAAGACAATGCTGACAAGCTTTCTACATACCAGAAACTGCTCCTTTCAGTGAATTCTATGGCTATTTATCTTCATTTTTAAATTACTGAAGCGGTATAAGACTGCCGCAGAAGTTAATTAGTCTACAAAATTTTAGAGCAGAGGACAATCTTTATCTGCTCTGAAGCTACTGGCACATCCTGGGATCACACTGGGGTCATAGCCACTATTCCAGTATTCTAAGAAAGTTTATTAACGACATAAAAAGTAGTTCGAACTGTTTGTTCCATGATGTAATCCCACTGCACACAGAGCCAAGAACCACACTGCCTCCTACAGATGCCATCCCAAAGTTGCCTCATACTAATAACTATCCATCATTATGCCTCTATCTGGGATTAATTTACTTGATGGAACAGGTAACTGTCTCTTTCACAATATGATATAGATTGAGGGAATAAAAAAAGAACTGAGATAAAATATTAACACTATAAAAGCAATGGTGATAAGAGGAAATAGAAATGCTCTCTACACTTTTCTTAGCCCTTGATTTCTATATTACCAATTCACGACTTATCCCTCATTCCCACCACGCAAAGATGACGATATCTAGGACTGAGAGGGAGGGAGAGAAAAGCCATTATACAGTAAGGCAATGCAAAGGCATTTTGGAACAGACCACATAACATGGTTGCTTGCTACAGTTGTAGAGCTTGATAAACATACACTTCTGCAAATCTCCAGGTATGCCATAGATCCAATGAATTCATAAAACATTTATTTTCAGCACATGCAAAAATCAGTAGAAATCTGTTGAGCACACATACTAGTTTGTGCTCTCTGCCTGACTCCGAGGTGCACCCTGGCAAAGAAGGCCAGAAATGAGACACTGTTGCCACAACTTGCTCACTTTGACTTTATTTATCTAGCATGTTCAAACTTCTCCCTGGTCCCTAGAAAAAGGAGGTAACAAATTCTGGAGGACAGACGAGATTAATTGCTCTAAATGGCCAGAAGTTGGACATACCTGGTTGCAATGGTTTCAAAAAACAGACAAACAAAAAACCAACCAAAAAACCCCAAACAAAAGCCAACAAAAACAAACAAACCACATGCAAAAAAAACCCCAAAACAACCAAACAAAACCATGCCAATACACAATGTAAGATTATGTTTATGCAGGACTAGGAAAATTCATCTTTTTAATGCACCTTTGATTGGAACTAGTAAAAAAAAAAAAGACAAGACAAATCCTTGTTCTCACTTATAATTACAAAAACATATTTACTTGTTAAAGTTGTAAATTATAAACAATTACAAGTAAGAAAATTACAATTATCATGTTAATAAAAATTCCAACAATGTATGACAATCTTGACAACTCACTACCTTGCATATTCCTGCGGGTAAGGTGAAGAGTACCAGGTCTGAATCTCATATTTTCCAAACTCAATCACTGAAGGGTATCGCCCACTTGTTTCACCAGTGTTTTTACACCCAATTTTCTGTCAGGTGCAATAAAAGTAATATCTTAGTTATAGAAAAAGTAAAAGGAAAGTTAGCTTTATATCATCAATTTCACTGAGTCAAGGTGTGAGAAACCTGAAGTATTCAAACCAGCTGCTTAAGTCCTTCGAACCTGGACAGAGAACAGCATTTGCAAACACCCAAATATAAGCAGTGAAAATTTATTTCAAGGTGCCAAACAACTAAACATGAAGTTAAGTGAGCAGTGCTTACAAGTAAGTGCATACAAACAGATGGTGCATGGCCCAGCCAAATAAGAGCCTCAACCGCCTTATTCTCTTCTCCTACAGCATCTAGTGCGAGAACTTCTCTACAGTTCTGGTTCAAACTCAAAGCTGTTCTTTGTCAAAACAATGAGGGAGAAGGCATCAGCAGAAACCTTCTAAAGTCCTTGGAATTTACCTCATAGCAGCCAACAGTATACTAACACACGCTGATCTAAACTATTATAGCGTAGCTGAGCTGCTCAGAAAATGACTGCTAGACTCTAAAGGGCTAGTGAAATACAAAAAAAGGAAGAAAGGTGGGGGGAAAAAAAGTAATTTCAATGCCACAAATTTTAGAAATTTTGCCACCCAACATTTTTGGACTGCATATGAAAGATAAAGAAAGGAAGACGTGGGAACTACTTTCACGAGTGAACAGAAGTACAAACTAATAAGGAAGCTGAATCTTTAAACTTTGTTTGAGTTTGTTGGTTAACACACTCTGAATTACGACTATAAAAATGTCACTGCACTGACATCTTGTACACTAAATCTGAAAAAAATTGACTTCCATTACTGAAAAAGTACAAGACACTCATTTATGATGCAATTTTATGAAAAGCAGCAGTTGAAACGTTACATGCGCCTCCCTTCTGACCCAGATTCTCAAAGACATGGTTGTTTATTTCATAGACATAGGAAAATAAAAGTCTGTTTTGCTATAGGAAGATTCATCTGCCATGTCCCACTTACGGGGGGGGGGGGGGAGGGGGGTGTGTGTGTGGGGGATACACACACACACAAAACAACTCCCAAAACAAACAAAAAATCTGCAACAACCAAAATCAGAAAAACAAAACAGCTCAGTCTCCACAAGTTTTAGGATTACCACTATATACCCTAAATATGAGCATTAACAACAGCTGGTATAAACAGTTTTAGACAAATTCAGCTCAAATATTTTCACTGCTAGAAAACTTCTACAGAGCTTAAACTCAAAGTGTGTTAAATCATTGGGTAAAATGAAGTTATGAACTCACTAAACCCAGTTTCCTACTTTTCACAGAGGCTGCTTTATCTGCAGAGGAAAATCATCAGGAACATTCTTAACAACTAACATCCTCTTAGTCCTGAGCAGGATGTCAGCTATGCTTAATCTCTATGCTTAATCAGTGGTGGTCCTGTGTCCAAAATGCTCAAGTATATCTTGCAAAATCTATGCCAAGTGTCACTTATCATCTGACCCATTCCAGTGTGACGCCATGTCTCCCATCTAGGAGAATGTAACTGTACATATAGTGTCTCCCAAATTAAATTCACAGCAAGCATGACACATTGGATCAAAAGAAATATATTAAAAAATGAAGATGAATAGACATATGAAAATGAACTGAGTTTTTTTTTTTACAGAAATAACTGCATTTTATGCAACACAATTCTTACCTCCAGGGAAAGTTCTCGAGCCTGCTTAAATACTTCCAAATCCTCCTGTGTAACAGTGTCCTTGCTTCCGACCAGAAATACATCCGTATTTTCTTGTTTGATGCTTAGTTTGATTTCAGTATCTGTTATTTAAAACCAGCAAGAAGTTTATTCAGACATGAAGGTTACACGTGCCTTACCAAAGTGATACTCCTAAACAGGATTGTAGCAACTATGGCTGTTAGGACTCCCCACTTTAACTAAATTTGACATTACCAAGTAACAGACATGAAACCTTCCCCCCTTCCTATTTTGTAGTTTGCTGTTGCATGAGCTATTTTTGGTATTTGCTTGTCTGTCTGTATAAGCCTTTACAGTCTAGTTCTACTAAATTAGTTTTGAACCTCATGAAATGGAATATACTCTATCACTAGAACTATGCCACTTGATAAATTCCAGTATATTTTACAAGGTAAAAATAAAAATAAGAGAAAAAAGTTGCCCTCAGAAGTTGGAGACCAATGCAAAGCTAAGTCTACATTCAAACATTATAACTATTTTTTTTCTTAGATAAAGTAATTATAAAAAAGGTAGTTCACAGCAGTACAGATCAAGTGTTGTGGAGACTGTAGCAGGATGGAATTGTTCATGAAAAAGCAATGGAGCAGAGGGAAATGAACTGAAATGCCCACCATTGTAAGCACTGACAGCACACAATCATGATGGCAGTACTACTGCCAGAGAAAGGGCAGGGGAAGAATAAGAAAGTAGCATGAACAGTGGCTACTCATGCGGTACTAAACAGCCATAAGCAACATTATGAAGGCATTTGGGGCTCCTAGTGTCACTACAGATGCAAAAAAAAAAACCAAACCAAAACAATAAAAAGGTGGTGTGGTATTAGTCAGAAGAAACACATCTTGGAGATTTAGTCAGCATTAGATAAAAGGTCAAAGTTTCGTTGCTTTTGTATGAAAGTGAAGTAAGAACAAGAGAAATAGCTAAGACCTATGTGACAATATAAGAATTTTGGTTTTGGACGGGACGCAGGTTTGGTTGGCGCTTTGACCTTTGCTTACCATCATCCTGATCAGGTTTAATCCTTCCGTCTGCCAAGCTCCCCTTCCCTGGTGAGGGGGTCCCCATCTGAGGGGTCACTTTATACTTTAACCTGCCTACAATCCTGTGCTTTTTAAGTAAAGTTGTTCTCTTGAGGTGAGCAATTGCTTTAAAAGCATGTCCTCTAGACACACCCCATCCAGAGGTACAGGCATGAGAAATAAACCTACTCCTAACCTTTTTCTTTCCATAGAAATGGCTATTAGACTTTGATGCAGAAGATAATTCTGGTTTACGACGCAAACGCTTGGGTGGCGCATAGCTTGGGTGTCCCTTTTTTCGAGACTGTCCCTGAGTGGTATAGATATGAGAGAGTCCATCAAAGAGTCCCTTTAGCTGACTGTTATTAGGAAGCCTACTAAAGGAGGGTATGCTTGACTGACTGGAAGAACTTTGGGGAGAGTTAGAAGAAGTGGAAGTGCTGGACTTTTGCAAACCGGGGCTCTGACCAGAGATGGGGGTTGGGGGTAGAAGTGAAGAAGGTGGAGGTTTTAGCTTTTGTGTGGTACCTGTAGCCAACACAAGAGAAGTGCATGACTGTTTCTGAGAGACCTTTTTCCTTGGACGATAGTGCTTTGAAAAGTCTATTATTTCACCTCGTGATCTGCGACCATCAGGTGATGGTGTAAAGAACTTAGTAAGGCCATCAATGAGCCCTTTGGTTTTCTTGTTAACTTTAAGTGTAGAGGCAGATATGTAGGTGGAGGTGGTGGTGATTTTGGTGGTGGCACCAGGCCGAGTGGGGTCTGTAACAGGCAATCTGCTGCTTGAATCCTTCACAGATGCAGCATGACCAGATGAAGGTGTGGTACAGACTTTAGTCTTTTGACCCCTACCAGGTGACCCCCTTCCTGTGAATGCATTCACGGATCCTTCATCACTGGTTACAGACCTATGCAAAAATTTGGAAAATAAAAATCAGCATTAAAAATATGTAACTACTGCCAAATAGTACTACAATTTATAGAAGTTACTTATGCCACTGTACTTAAAAATCTTTCAAGAAATTTAAAGACATATACACCTTTGGAAATACATTTCACACTATGACATAACATCCAACTTTTTTTTCCTCCCTTCTTTTTGTCCCCCCCCCCTCCCCTTTTCTTTAAAAGATAGTCCACAGTACATATAAATAGAAGCAGCTGGGATAGCAAAGTCTCCCAAGTACACAGCCTCCCCCCCTACTTTTAGGCATGGCAAAAGTGTGCTCCTTTGGATAAAAACATCAATATGGTATGTCTGAGTACAATAACTGCTCCATCACCATAGAGCTTATTGTACACACAAAGGAGATGCACAAATTCTGTGTTAATATATTACTGTGTATCAAAACACTAAACTTCAGACTACATTTGCTTAAACTGCAGAGAAAGTTTATTAGTCCTTTCAAGCAATACAGTGAGTTTTCAAGAAACTGCCACATTTTCCATTGGATTATGTATTTCAACATTAGTACTGAAAATTACTGTCAAAGACCTAAAAGCAAAATGAGGTAGTTTATGAAAAGCATTAAAACAAACGCAAAGAAATAGACTGTCTTCTTTAGAAATTGTAACAACACAAAAATAGCAAAGGAATGGAAAAAGCAAAATTTAAGACCAAGAAAAGCTGTAAACCAGTCAGGCCTAACATGGAAGGTGTTAAGAAGGAAGAGTGGTGAACATCATTTCATACTAGGAAAAGCCCGTGCTGAAAGCCAACATTTGTGACAGCAGAAGTACAGGTTTAGCTGGTCACTACTGACTGAAGAGAGGAACAACACTGAAGGATAGGCTAAAAAGTATATAGAAACAGAATGTTTTAAAAATTTTTATAGTAAAAGAAATAGGTATCAAGAGGCATGATCAAACTGCAAATCCAAACAAAGCTACATAGTTGCATCAAATGCTTCCATTCCCTTTTCCATCCTGCTCTTTGAAGTTAGCTTATTTACTTTGCAGCAGAAAGTTTTTCCTCCACAGATTTTGCCTTCTTAATTGAGATGCTGAAGTAATTAATTCCAACAGGTCACTTCTAATTAGAGATTGAACAGCCTGGGGCCACCATCTGGTTTACGGAACTCCAAGGGCCCACCAGTTTAAGAACTATCCCCTTTTCCACTCACACATCCTTAAATTTGGTTAGCTCCTAAGAGGCAACAAAACCAAAAACTTCTAAGTCTTTTGAATCCCTTGGTGCCATAAGCTTATGTCCATCACAAGATCTATTCTCACTACCAGATGTAGTAATCACCACCAGTGCCAGAGGCCAACACACACCTGGTTTTAGTTAATCCTACACAGTAATTTGCCTGTGAAGGGCTCCCTACAGATGGTAAACAGGCAAAGAAAAATATTCCAGTACTACTGGACAGATTTTCTTTGTACTACACAAAAAAACCCTAAGTGGCATTAGCTAACCTTCCTGTCTTCCATGTGACCACCCACTTTTATGTACGACACCATCATCTTCTGTACCACATGATTACTTTTAAATAGGATTCCATGAGGAAGTCTCTTCTCATCCCACCACCTAACCATTATTTTTCCAAAACAAGGTTACTTTGTTTTATACGTATATTAGACATTAAAGTAATAGAAATGTGCCCACAGTATTGCAAATATTTATTACATAAAGAACCCCCTCAAATACTACTAACATACTCATGTGGCTCACATGCTACAAAGAAAAGAAAATCTTCATAAAAATAGTCATAATCATCATCCAATGCTAAGAGAACTTCTGCATCATTTAGCATGACGTTTATTTTAAAAGTTATAGCTCACAATCCCATTAGCAAAATATAACAGTAACACCCCCACAACCTTTCCCACCTTTCTTTTACATGTACGGGGAAGGAGGAGAAGCAGAATTACTGTGTTAGACAGACATTCCTACTTAATCCACTGTGGGAACCCAAATCAGGGACCTGTATTTAGAGAAGTAAGATGCCAATACTGTATTAGAAATCCAGTTGAAGGCTTAGGAGTTTTCAGAGGGGTAAAGCCAGAGGTGTAGCTAGAGTCAGAGGTGTAGCTAGCGATATGAGGAATATTTTTATTATGCACAGACTGATATATGGAAATTTCAGTTAAAACACTGAAAGTTGTATGGCTATTTCAATGACCTTCAAATTCATAAATTTAGTCGGGGGAGGAAGGAGAAGTAAAACAAATTTTTACATTGTTCCTTTAACAGCACGCTCTCACAAGCCACTACAACTGTATCTTTTACTTTCATGTAGTGTCACACTTCATCCTTGTCCTATACTACTTTCCTAGAGCAGCATGCACTAAACTTTAGGACAAGGACTAAAAAGGCAAGACAAATGAACCTGGCATAGAGAGAGGGGATAGAGAACATAGCAAGCTGCACAGCACCAAGTACCTCAACTTGACTAGTGTGCTGTACTCCGGTGCTGCGAGTATATTTTTTTTCCTTCTATTTTTACATGTTGGCTCCACTGGCTCCAGAAATCCTTATTTTGCCAAATGCAAAGTTTTACAGCAGCTACTGTGCAACTCTGAAGAATACCAGACAGGTGTTTAGACTATAGAGAAAAATGGTTGGGTAAAAGCCACGTGACAAAATAAGTAGTAGATAGAGCCAGAAAGCTTTTCAGCTGCTGAGCTGACATGGACAAACAGACAGTTAAACAGGAGTAGAAGGCAGGCCTATGTGCATAGGAACATGTGATGGAGGGCAACGTGCTACTGGGGTTAACACAGGATCTGTTCCTGTTTAACACTCGGTGTAATGTCAGCTCAGCATTTGAACGCTACTTAAACAATCCTCCAACCAAGCCTTGAGATGTCCAACTACAGTGTTCCCTGGAAAGATAGATACCAAAAGAATTACAGCACTCTCTTGTCTTAGATAAACACATTCCTGAGAAGCAATAGAAATTGCAACTTCGTTCCCTAGTAACCAGTGGCAGCTTAACAGCAGAATTCAAATAATATTTTTTTCCAGAGTACCACTGAAACCAGAAATTCTGTAGTACTTGCATAGTTTGCTTTTTGTAAGAGGTTTTGTGAGACGACATTAACTAATAAAGTAATTTTTACAAAACTTTTGCAAAGCCTTTGAGCAGAACAGTCTCCTAAAGTTGGATATAAGTAACTCACTATTATAGATACCCACTTAGTATAGATTCTGTATGTACTTCAATTATTTGAAGTTACACTTGAAAGATAGCTGTGGTATATGTTATCACACATATTTTTATTTGCATTTGTTATTGGTACAAGTTTTTTTTAAAAATTATGTGATCTAGAAAAGTTAAGTTACAGGAAGTTTTTCGTCACCTTCTGACATGACATAAAAAGTACCCACTATATTTAAGAAGTTATTGGCCACTGGGCTGAAAGGCACGTACTAGAAAACTCATCACCTACTTTCCCCAACTTGGAATACAGTTAAAAACTGTAGTTGAACCTGCATCAACTCTAATCCGGCTACATTCTCAGAAACTTTTAAAAAAAAAAAAGTAAAACAAAAGAAAGAAATAAAGAAAAAGAAACCTACAACATTCGTTGCTTTAGTTTATTTTTCGGTCGTCCAATAGGTTTTGCATATCGTCGCCTTATTTGGGCAGCTTTCTCATGAAGTAGCTTTCTCCCTTTCTTCTTTGGTCTACAGACCTGGCAAATCCACATCCCTACATAAATGAGAAAAAGTTTAATTGTAAACAGTTTATTTAATCTGTACTGCAGGTGTCTACTGAGATACATGCCAAGTACACAAGGTCAACAGATTATTTTATGAATAGGACATAGGGAAAGGGAAGTGGACAGAGAAAAGTGATCCACTTCTACCCACACTCTGAAATTTTTGAAACTAAAGTACTCATGGAAAGGGGGAAGAAAAGACGCAACAAGGATCACAGAAAAGATCATGAACAAATGGGTTCTTTGAAGAATTTCTCTTCTAGCTAGTCCCTCCTTATACTACCTAGATCTTTCTTCAGACACAAGACAGGTAAAAAATTTATATGTGTGTTACAAAGCAATCTAAGCTATAGTGGGCTAAAGAAATTACTAGATCACACCTAGGCATGTTTGTATTAATATACAACAACTTGAATTTGGCGTCCTTTTAATGTTAGACACTTGCTCCAAGGATTTCTTTTTCACTGTACATACTCCAAACATTTTAACAGGCTTCATAAAACTTCACCTTCTACAAATTGTCCAACAACTCAATACACAGTGAATTCACCTGGTCAACTGACCACAGACTTTTACTATTTTTCTGAGGGGGAAAAAGCAAAAAAAAAAAAAAATCTCGGGGAAAAATTAAGTATTGGCTTTGATGTGACTGAAATCATACTGTTTACCTAGGCAACACTAATTAGCATGCTCAAGAACTTTTGGTCACTTAATATGAGAAATGTCTGTGAACGAAAGTCGTTTCATTGAAAGGATTTTTATTGTCACCTTTTGGCATTCGGGAAAGTGGTGGGTCACAGCACTCCATGTGGAACCCTCTATCACAGGAGTCGCAAAAAAGCATGTTATCCTGAAGGGGGAGAGGGGAAGGAAGAGGAAAAAAAAGACTTAATACAGCATGCCTTGAAGTTGTACATCAGTGATATGTATTTGCACGTGCTAAGTATAGTGCTATGGTAAACAAAGAAGAGTCAGATAACACTCAATACACTAACTTACTGCATTTTTGCCTTGGATCCTACATGCACTGCATGTCTTGCATTCAATACACTGCCATCTTAAAGCCTTCACATTTGTTGTTAACTCAGGACAGAATTTCAAACATGACGGGTGTCCTAAAAAAACCAAAATATTTAAAGCTTGAGATTTAAGATTGGTAAGAGCGATTCTTAAGTTCAACAGGATGTAGCCAGCAACACCAGAACCCTGCAAGCATCAGCTGTTTTCAGAACTTTGCAACACATTATTTAACTCATCCACTTCATACAAAGATACAGAATAACTGCCATAAAACTCATTTATAAAGACAGATAGAAAGTTGACTTCTACTGTAACTGACAACAGTGAACTGTCTACACAAGCACCTGGAATTGAATTTTTATTTTCACTCAGTTATTTCCATAGCATATTAAACTGCCATTGGTTCTGAAAAAAAGTGTTTTTACAAACTTGACCCCACTCCCCTTTCGTAGCAGTGCAACATAAACAGAGGAAATCTTCAGATAAAACCGTATTAGTTATTTTCCCAAATATACTAAGTATCTACCAGAGAAACTTAATAGTCAAACTATATGCATTTTTCATTCCAACTTAATCCTTAACTATATAGAAAGAACAACTTCAAGGCAGCAAGAAAGGAAAAAAAAAAAGAAGCAGGCAATTGGTACAAGAAAAGCATACTGCAAAGGAAGATTTAAAACAGTGGTGGGGGGAAAGAATAGCTAAACTACCACCTCCCATGAAACTGTATTTTATTCTGTGGCAGGACCATCCTCTCTTCATGGTAGCCTAGAAGCCCTACTTGGCTTTTCCAATTAATAAAAGGTATCAGACAACTGAACACATGCAATACCTTAGGCAATACGGGCAATGATATTTTATGTCTTCAACAATCTCAATAGAATGTACCCTTAGTCCAGAAAAGATAAAAGCACTGGTAAATAGGAAGGGATAAGCCTTCCCGGGGAAACACTTTTTGCCAGCATTATATTCAGAGACAATCAAGAACATGAATCCACAAGTTGTCAGAGAGATAAGAATCTCCGATGCCACGCTCCACTTATAGATGGCTGTGGTTGATGTCATGTGCATGACGGATGTTTTCTTCTCACTGTCAGAGTCAGGATACATGCTGTCTTCCAGGTAACGGTCTAGTCATGGTGATTCAGACTTTCTCCATCCGCTGTTTCTCAGTCTACGACTAAGCTAAACCACCACAAACAAGAATACAGGCTAATCCTCAAGTATTTGTTATTTTTGTCTTCTAACAGACTGAGGCATGAATGGCAAAGATGACTGATGGAATGCAATAGCCACTTTAACAAATGCAAATTTCAGATTTTATTTCCTTTTATTGTATGTCCCCAAGGCTTAATCCACTTTTTGTCAAACTTTAAAAGACAACTTAACTTGTGTAAATATAGCATATTCTCAAAATAAAATGCAGGAATATAATATATTGGTAAAGAACAATCAATAATAAATTCAAAGAGTAGTTTCAAAAGCAAAGATACTGAAAAAGCATTGCCATTTGATTTTTAGCATACAGTTTAAGATACATTAACAATTTTTTGTGGTTAAAACTAAATATGCACTTAAAAGTGACTATTTTTCTTCAAATTGACAAATATACTCTGTAACCGCATAGTTGATTTTGACGCTACACTGTTCCCTTCAATAAAACCTAACAAGTGCTTCATTTTAAAAAAATCCGCTAAGATATAAGAAAAAAGCTCCCCAGAGTGGCTGACATTAATAATCAATATCACAGAACGACTTATTTCATCAACCACGAATTAACAACTATATTAGCACATTAAAATATAATCATAAATCAATTACCTCCATATAAGTACATTTAATTCCAGTTATCTACCCTGCACAGAAGTAAGCCAAGTAAGCTGTAGTTCAAAATGTTGATTTTAACTTTGCCTTAAGTAAATAACTGAGAAGTATAAACACAAGAAACATCCATTCTCACTGCTTGATAAGTATGCACAGATTTGGTTAAACAGGGTTACTTTATTTCTCTGTTATCTACCAACATAACATTTCTCATTCAAGCAATTACACAGCTTAATATATTTGTTAATATCCTTAAGTGTTAGATTTTACTATTTGACAAAAAAAAAAATAGAAAAAGAAAAAGATCCACTGGTATTAAATATGAAAATTCTGCCTGCGACTCCACATCCATGAGCCACAAATAACTAGAGGCTGGAAGAGTACAAATGA
Source organism: Charadrius vociferus (assembly GCF_000708025.1). Taxonomy (NCBI): domain Eukaryota; kingdom Metazoa; phylum Chordata; class Aves; order Charadriiformes; family Charadriidae; genus Charadrius; species Charadrius vociferus. The sequence continues at coordinate 2,012,863 of NW_009649180.1, forward strand.
GAATCATCACTATACGTTTGTCATGTTCTTTTACTGCCTTTCCTAGGTATGCACTAGCAGAGGCAGCATAGAAATTTTCACATTTCAAAATACCATATGGTATTGTTCTTTAATAGCTGATAATATTTACACTCTTGAAACTGACATAGTGCAAATATAACAATAACAAGTAGAGGCTAATGCCTACCAGACATGAAGTGGTAATCAACACAGGTTTCACTTTTAAAAGGGATTCTGTTTAACTACTTTTGTAGTTTAACGAATTTCTGTAGTCAGTCAAACGGAGTAACTATGACCTTCACTGATTTTACAGCTAGTTTCTTTAGATTTGAAAGAGTTGAAGAGGTAAAGCATGTTTCTTCAAAATTCACAGTATTTCAGCTCCAACTGATCTAAACTGAAATCGAGAACATACTATCTTCTCCATACACGAAGTTGGTATATCTGCCAAGAGGTTTTCAACACTCGATCGATACCTAGTTTGAAGTGTTTCAGATGGTAATTTCTCCTGGTCCAATCACTTGACTTTCTTTTAAACCTCAGCAGCATCAATATTTTAGTGTAGCACACAAGTTTAACAGATTACTGGAAATTTAGACCTTTAAAAGCTGGCAATTTCCACCAGGAATACATAGAATCACAGAATTGCTGAGGTTGGAAGGGCCCTTTAAGATCATCAAGTCCAACCACTAACCTACCCTGACAAAACCACTTCTAAACCATGTCCCCACATCTACCCTTTTTTTAACCCCCCCAAGGGATGGTGAATCCCCCCCCTTCCTGGGCAGCCTATTCCAATGTTTAATAACCCTTTCAGTGAAAAAAATTTTCCTAATATCTAATCTAAACCTCATCTGACATAACTTTAATCCATTTCATCTTGTCCTATCGCTTGTCAGCAGGGAGAAGAGGTCAGCCCCCACCTCTCTACAACCTCCTTTCAGGTAGTTGTAGAGACTGGTAAGGTCTCCCCTCAGCCTCCTCTTCTCCAGGCTAAACAACCCCAGTTCCCTCAGTGGTTCCTCATAAGACTTGTCCTCCAGACCCCTCACCAGCTTTGTAGCCCTTCTCTGGACACACTCCAACACCTCAACGTCCTTCTTGTAGTGAGGGGGCCAAAACTGAACACAGTACTCAAGGTGGGGCCTCACCAGTGCCGAGTACAGGGGGATGATCACATATATAGGCTTACTTTAAAAATAAGCTATTAAAAATTAAACACTTTAAAATTCATTACTATCCCTCCCAGTTAGAAAAGGTTAAGATTTGTGATACAATGATGTGGCAGAAATAAGTGAGACCAGGAAGTTAAAACAGAAGGTCTCACTCCTTTGTGATTGAAGGCAACTCCTTTACTCTGCTCACTTTTGTTTCATTGTTGCAAATTTGGGCCTTGTTTACTCTTCAAAGGATTTGAAAAAAACAACTAGTCTTTTAAAAAAGAACAATCAATGACAACAATTATATACAGTGCTAAATTAGATATGCTAATATCTCTGGTTATTTTTAACTTTGATACAAATGTTGGGAACTAATATAGAAGGTAATTCACAAAAAAACCCTTGTATTTGATAACCTTTTAGGTATAAAAGCATTACTATTTAGGGTGACTTTAGCTATGAGCAGAGAGGATCAGTGCACTATCTCGGGCACACAGTAGGTTTTTCCACCTGCAGGTTTCTTAGCCGTTCATTTTATCCAACTAGCCAACATGCTCCCACAGACAGCAATAATCAAGACAATTCCCATAGTCCCTTATCCTTAAAGCATACCCTAAATCTCCTTTATAAAGCAATCTCTGCACAGTCTTTTCCAAACATTTTCTGTCCCTACTCCTCTTGACCCAACTCTGATCTCTTCGTTGTTCTGCTCTCCGGCCTCCCCTACCCATCTTTGATCTGTAACCCTCTTACCTTCTCAGCCTAACAGACTATTTGTTTGAAAGCACAGTACCCAGAGGTATTCTACTTGTACCTGTTTTCTCCTTCCTTTAAAAAAAAAAACTAAAATATTATAGTTCCCCAGTAACCCAACTTCTTTTCCCTCCTCTTTCTAAAATTTAAACTCCCTTTTAAAAATCTGTGAGTGGCAGCTCTTCAATTGCTTCTGTACCTCTCAATTGGGAAAATGGAAACAGAGTTTGATTCCAGTTCTCAGGTTTATTGATTTGTCAAAATCAAAAGAAAGGGAAAAAAGCCGGGGGGGGAAGGGGGAAAGGAGTAATATTTGCTTTTGTAACAGGATTTGTTTTCTCACATCTGACAGCCCTCATCTTACTTCTTTAGAAAATGCCCTGTGCAAAGTGACATAGCAGTGCATTTCATTTCCATTGCCCAAATGCATTATCCTCCCAAAGACCACAAAATAAGAGTAGTAGCAATAAAACGTGCAGATATCCAGATAGTTTCTGCTTTCAGAACACAGAAGCATTACCTGAAGAGACACAAGCAACTGACACAAAAACATAAAGGAAAGCAGACGTGCCAGTAGTGGGCACTGCAATTTAATCTCTGATCAGCTGAACAATTTGCCTGCTGTGCACAACATGCAATTTCTTTTATGTTTGTTAGACAGCAAGACCAGCTTTGAGATTCACAGCAATGTGCAAAATTACAAATCCAATTACAATAAACCTCCACTTGAGTGAAGTTTTGTTATTTATAAATTGCACTGAGATTGGTTTTTATTTTAGTTAGGCATCAGTAGCTAAAGTTTAACCAACCAGCAATCTGATTGGCAGTCTCAACATTTCATTCTTTATATCCAATACATCTGAGGAACTAATTAAAGATAATTTAGTCTTAATGAGGCAGAGAGAATGTATCAGTGTTAATTCAAATGGAAGCTGATCCATGAAAGTCAAGACTTTCAGTTCTAAAGCATCTTAGACCTACCAGGAGATTATTACACAACAGAAGAATAGCTGATATCTAAGATCACCTGATTAATGTAAACTCTGTGTACTGGAGTCTAACCAAGCACAATTCCTATTAGATTTCCAAATATCAGAATACAGATTTGAAAATACAGGAAACCTGTAAACCATTAAAGAAAGACCATTTAAAAGCTATGGGGTTTGGTTTTGTGTACTGGGGTGAAAAAGCCACTTCCTTACTTCACTGTTTAATCACTTGCTTAAATATACTAAAAATACACTGGCTAAAATACAAAGAATCTGTCCAGGGTGACAGATTCTGAAGCACACAATCAAAAGCATATCATGACTAACTGAAAACACATTTTTGATCCACGCTGTTTTGTTTTTACTTAAGTACTTATGTAGCTATCACAGTACCCAAGACAAACTGTCTTCAGCACACCTACAAAAGGATGACACACATGGACTCCGAATTCAGAGACACTGGCATTTTCACTTCCAGCCTCCTCAAAAGCAGTGCTGGCTTACGCAGACCCTACCTCTTTCTCTACTCATTTCCCTCCCAAGCACTTCCCACTTTTCATTCTGACATAGAAGTTGCTATGGCTGGGCAATGAACTGGACTGGGGAACTGATCAAACTTCTTGTCTTTCATTTCATTTACATTTGTTCTTCAATCCAGTTTATATGCAACCAGGTACGAGCACAAAGGGGTAGCACCAAGCAGTTGCATGTTGCAGTCTGTGACTTTAAGCAGCACTGCTGTTTTGTCTTTGAGGTGGGCTGGGATGGTCTACACTGCAAAGCTTTACCAAAAGTACTTCCCAATGCAGCTGTAAGCTTATAGGAGCAAACCTTTTTTTACTGGCACAGCTAAACAAAAGCAGTCCACTCAACTGACAAACTATATTGGCCAAATAACTCCTCTTCCAGCATAAAGCTATTTTTCACAGGGGATTTTTTCAGAATAGCTACACTGATCAGAGGATTTTCACGTCTAGAACACTACAGTTGTGCCAGAAAAAGCTTTACGGCATAGAGTTGCTGAAGAGATTTGCCCAAGTTTCTCAGCCAAATCCCTCTGTGAATCAGGAATAACCAAGGCCAAGAACACATTTGTTATCATCCATGCGCAAGCACTGCACAGAGCAACAGTGTGCTACAGTATTTCATTTTCAAAATTAATCTAGTTGCTCACTTTAAGGGAAACACCTGCATTCAGAGTCCTCGCTGAGTCTGTAAGACCCGCTGCAACACACAGGAGCAAGGTACATATGATCAGTAGAGAGTCACTATCTAGTGCCTAACACGTAACAGGTGCCTAACAGCTTTAAGATGAAACATTATTCAAAATCCCACTGGAGTAACAGAAGAATTTTATTTAAAAATGAATTGGATACATAAGCGGTCAGCTGGCTCTGAGGGCTCTATCCTGCTCCAGCAGTATGGATATATAAGATACACAACAGCAAAGAGTGTTACACTATCTTATTACTATGATTATTACTCAGCTTCTGAAACATTGCAAATCAGCGCAAGCAAAACTCTTGATCGTAATTTGATGTCGCAATGCAAAACTGAGTTTTCAGATCAAACAGTAACAGAATTCCCGTATTTTACAAGTAGGGTTTCCGTATTAATTTACTCAACAGATCTATACTTCTGGCATAAAGATGAATTCATACCTCCCATCTGACATTATCCAGATGACAAAATTTTAGTAAAAAAAAAAAAAAAAAAAAGAGATCTCTTTCGCACTCCCTTTGTTTCAGTTCTCAATCTATGTCCAAAAAGAGGATGATATTCAGAAGTTTAAAGTATTTTTAATACCTTAAAACCAGATTTAAACATAAACATTTCTAGTATTTGTAAATTCAACCAACTTACCACTGCTGCCACAGTCTGCACAAGACAACAGCTCTTCTGGTTTTTTTTCACGATTTGATTCTTTCGTTCCCAAACAAAAGCTACATATCGGGATGGGATCAGCTCGTGGCTAGATTCAAAAATAAAGAGACAGAGTTAGCTAGCAAAAAAAAAAAAAAAAAAAGTTTTACCTCCCATTTTGTTGTACCACATATTAACTACCAAAATTACCAAGACAAATGTCAATTTTAGTAACTTTGGAATAACAAGGTTTATTATCTTAACATATTTCATAAATGTTAAGTTCGCCCATAAAAAGTGACCTTGTGTACTAATCCATGTAAACATCTCCAATAAAAGACTCGTGGTAACAAAAATGAGGAAAAATTAAAACTTAGGGCACTATCCTTGAACACACATTTTCAGCTCCAGAACACAATCACTTGTTCTTCAGATGTAATAGTGCTCAAGGATTAAGATGCAAACTGGCCTTTTTTACAGATGAATATAATTCCTTTCCACAAGAAAAAAACAGTGACTTTTACAAAAATTCTCAGGTTTAAGACATACTTTATTACTTTTTCATCCAATACAACTCACACCTCCCTTTGAAACTACCATTTTGGGGTAAAAATATTGGATTCAATAGATCGACAGTTATCCATTCCAGTCTGATGAGTCCCATCAGCTATGATACACAATTGGAATTTAAAAAAAAAAAAATGCAAATCTTTCAATGTCTAGAAGCAATACACAGAATTTTACAGAAAAAGTCTTAAGAATTGATACAAATTTAATTCCCCATCTTCCTAACCTGCTATGTGACCAACTAGCAGAGATTAAATACCCCAAAAGAGTTTCTGCAGTAAATTTAATGAAACTACTTACCTGCATCATCCAAAATATTAATGCCTACATAGAAGTATCTTTAAACAGATCTGTAACAATTAATATGATATGCAACTATTTCTTCAAGTGGGATACTCAAATAAGAGTATCTTTCCAGACTGGCTTCTCGCAGCTAGTATCACAACAACTCAAAAATTTAAATAATTTCTTTCACAAGTTCCTAGTTTCCAGATTTAGCTAAGCAATGCTGTTAGTTCTATATACCAAAGTAAAGATTTGTTGTTTTCAATTGTTCTTCAATTTTTACATTTCCACTCTACGCCACAATACTTCAAAAGCTGACAGACTACTTGCACTTGACCTACAAATCTGTATTGCATTACAGCTCTGCGAAGTAGGGAATGCTCTTTTTTTTTTAAAGGGTATTCTTGAGAAGGCATCAGTTCCATGTAGATATGCCCTTATACCTTAACACAAAATAATACAGAAATACTGAAACTAAGTTTATATTATTGAGCTTTAGGATCTTCTTAAATCAAGCAGCAGATTGCAAAGAATATTGACACCAGCAAGGTAAAGCTATCCTACCCAGCCAAGAGGAATACACACATCCTTACCCTAGCCTACATCCACTTCCATATAAACATACCCTGAGGCATAGTACTTGTTCTGAAAGCTTAGTCCTCAGAAGGTCTGCTCACTGTTCATCTCTTCACAATTTAGTTATCAGAATACTGACATACTTGTATACCCCAAAGAACATACATAAAAGATGACCAGAGCTGAAGACTTTTCGTAAGTATGGAGAAGTGTGCTCTTTTCCATAACCTGCAAAAGTGAACTGCAGTATTACCTTCTTATAACTAATAGGAACAAACATTATCTGTGGTCCTTAGTCTTACTAAGACCTCTATTATGGATTATATGGATAGCTGAAATATTAAATTGCTACCTGGACAAAAAACATTGTCGAAGTTGTAAAACTGGCAGATTTCTAATTTAGTCATGCTTCAAAACATTTTAAAGACTTTATTGATATTCTTCGTCAGTTTTGGCAGGATGGCATTGAATGAGATCAGTAATTCTATAGGTGGGAAAGGATATGCCAATTATCTGCAGAATTTTTCACTTGCAAGTTAAAAACAGTGCATATACAAATAAAAGAAAAGAGTTAGTTACTTTTCTTGCCAGTAAGATAATTCAACAAATCTGTCCCATCATTATATTTTTAAGCAGACTTGTATTTGGAGCAAAATTATATTAACAAAAAGTACATAAACTACACCAATAATCATCAGCAGAAAAATGGTCCAGAGCTATCCAAACACAACTGTTCACTTGCAGCATCTTGTGGACATTTCTTAACTGCTAAAGTTTAATACAGATAATTTTAAAAGATTATTGTTTTAGTGGAATCCAGTAAAAATCTCCTCTTGGCAACCATACCATTATATCATTTCTCCTTCCCTTTGATATAACAGTGCTTTAGCCATTTCAGAAAGGCTCGCTCTGATAAATAATTTACAAAACATCACATATCATTCATGCAATGAAACAAATCCAGGTCCACAATCTCATTTATCTTTCCAAGATTTTTTTTCTTGCTCTAGGAAAAGACATGGCCATTAGCCAACATTCATTTACTTCCCTATTTCACCACCCACCCACCCCCCTTTTTTTGTTTTGTTTTTAACTAAAGGTAAAATAAAGGACAAAGGTTGTTGGCAGTTCAGGGCTACAAAGAATGATGTTCCCATACCAAACCTAATAATAGAGAGCTTGCAAATCCTATCACTTCACACACAAGTTCTCAAGAAACTTACAGGCTCCAGTATATATTTTGAAGCCTTTTACGTTAATAACTGTATTACTGGGTCTGATCTCTGAATACTGAAAGTTAAGTATACACACGTTCTTGTCACACAGTAAACAATTGTAGTTTCATATTGCTTTAGCTTGCACAGTCAAAGCAAAACCATATTCATACTGGTAGTATTATTTCCGGCTCACAACTGTCTCAATTAGGATAAACTATGTGGGTTTTGGGTTGGATTTTTTTTTTTTGGTTTGTTTTTTTGACTGGGTCAGAGTATAATCCAAACAGGAATGCATCTCCTACCTGCATCTCTTTTCTTTATCACTAGTTTCTCTTTTAAATTACAGCGGTCTAGTATCATTATTTTCTGAAAAACAATGATTAGTCATCAGGAAGGTTAAGGCCATTTAATCTCTTACAGGAAGTAGTATGGTTAGTTATTCAACAGTGCAATATTTTATACCAGATGAACCAGCAATATTTTTCGTGTTGTTCAACCTCAGCTTAAATGGAAAATAACTTTTTCATCTAATATTTAAGAACCACATTAGCAACTGCGTTACAGAGACTTTAAGAGTACAGTGTCTGCTCTGTCACTGAAGATAGGTCTGGATAACTCTTATCCAGTAACATACTATTATTTCTTTAACAGAACTAATATAGTGAGAATTTTTCATTCCTTTCATTTTGGGAACATGGTAAATTACAACTTTCAAATGGGTTTAGTTTTCTATTTTTCCAATTGGAGTATTCCAATTGGAGCATTTCCAATTCTGTATTTCCAATTGGAGTAGGGGCAAAGTTGTAGAAAATCCATACATTATGCAACATGCAGTTGCACTCAGAAGCTGAAGTTCCACAAAAAGCAGTCAGGGAATAGGATCCATCTTTCTCTTTTTTAAAAAAAAAAAAAAAATTATATACCGTAGAACAATAACAAACCATCAACTCAGCACGAGTAAACAGGTTGGGTTTCTATTTTACTTTCCAATTAGAAATTGAACAGTACTTATTTAAGCATCATACATCCAACTGCCATAGTCAATCAGCCCTTTAAAACACCATATATCCAACACCGCAGTCCATCAATTGCCTAAATAGCGTTAAAACCAAGTACCATATCATGGTATTTTCACTGTCATCAGTACTTTTGGCTCAGAAACCCTCATAATGCATACAGTGTGATCATCTGCTCAAGTTTACATTCTTAGTTTCCTACAATAAGTAGGAAAGAAAGGATTATGTTGTAAAATACAGTATATAAATTTCTTAAATGTACACAAGTTTTAAATAGATTGTATTACTTTACACTGACAAAATTAGAGTTTGGTAGGAGATACCTGTTTAATCCTGCTACACATATAGTACAAGTGTTAAACAAGGCATTATTTTTAACATTCACAATAGGAAGTCTCAAACGTATATTCCCCCTTCCTTTCAGGCGAAAATGCAGAGGCAAAATTATAAACAACCACCAACTGCAGCTGATCAGAACACTGTCATAAAAGCTGTATGAACCAGAAAAGCTATGCAGCTATGTTTTCAAGAGACTGGCTTAATAAAGAGAGTATCACTGACTATTTAGCAGGCCTCAGTCAGTGTCTCTCCTTGAGACAGTATATAAACCCTTGCTCTGACCTCAAACACACCACCTTCCTAAAAAAGGCCACTAAAAAGATGAAGGAAGAAGTAAGGTCTGTAGTTCAGCTACTCCCAACAAAAATTTAGTATGCCATATACACTATGATTTTTTTCTTGTGCTACATAAAAGACCCCACAAACAAACAAAACTATCAGAACAAGTATCATATTCAAGCGCCTGCCATTAAGCATCCAGAAAGACTGAAGACCATCAGACGGTCAAGTTTGAAAGTGACTGCCTTTCATGAAGAGGGCAATGTGAACCCATTCATGGTTTCGCCTCAGTGTGCCTACATATCCTCAACCTGAGTGACAGAAGGAAGATTTCTGAGCTGTTAGCCCACCAGGCAAAGCAGGAGTGCATGAACAGCAGAACAAATCATGGGGACCTGAGGGGCAGGGGGGAGACTGCAAGTTGGTGCACAGCAGGTGAGGTGGACGAGGACAGGATCACAGCTCATCCTCTTGCCTGCATTTGATACAGGGTCGAAAAAGGAAGGAAGAGCAACCACTCACATGACAAGGGAAAAAAGAAAATGCACAAGTGACATCCTTCACCAAAAAGAATCTAAAATATCATCCAACTTCAACATCTGGCAGAGCAGAAAGAACAGGGAATTAAAGTGCAGAGATTACTGTTTCCAGATTTCCAGACAACCTACCTGAAAAGAGGTTGTAGCAAGGTAGGGATCAGTCTCTTCTCCCAAGTATGAAGTGCTAGCACAAGAGTAAGCCACATGAGCCAGCAATATGCCCTTGTCGCCAGAAAGGCTAATGGAATCCTGGGCTGCATAGGGAACAGTGTGGCCAGAAGGTCGAGGGAGGTCATTCTCCCCCTCCGCACTGGTGAGGCCACAACTGGAATACTGCGTCCAGTTCTGGGCTCCCCAGTTCAAGAGGGACAGGGAACTGCTGGAGAGAGTCCAGCGAAGGGCAACCAAGATGACTGAGGGATTGGAGCACCTCCCTTATGAGGAAAGGCTGAGAGAGCTGGGACTCTAGCCTGAAGAAGAGAAGGCTGAGGGGAGACCTTATTATTGCATACAAGTATCTAAAGGGTGGGTTGACGGAGGATGGAGCCACACTCTTTTCAGTGGTTCCCAGCAACCGGACAAGGGGCAACAGGCACAAGTTGGAACATCGGAGGTTCCATTTAAATACATGGAAAAACTTCTTTATGGTTAGGGTGACAGAGCACTGGCACAGGCTGCCCAGGGAGGTTGTGGAGTCCCCTCCTCTGGAGATTTTCAAAACCCTCCTGGATGCAGTCCTGAGTAATGTGCTCTAGGCAATCCTGCTTTAGCAGGGGAGTTGAACTAGATGATCTCTAGAGGTCCCTTCCAACTCTGAAAACTCCGTGATTCTGTGACAAATGGCCTCAAGTTGTGCCAAGGGAGGTTTAGATTGGATATCGGGAAAAATTTCTTCACCAAAAGGGTCATCAAGCATTGGAACAGGCTGCCCAGGGAAGTGGTTGAGTCACCATCCCTGGAGGTGCTTAAAAGACATGTAGATGTAGTACTTAGCGACATGGTTTAGTGGTGGACTTGGCAGTGCTAGGTTAATGGTCAGTCTCAATAATCTTAAAGGTCTCTTCCAACCAAAACAGTTCTATGATTCTGGTTACTGCAGTAATTAGAAAAAAACATGGGCTACCCAAGGAATACTGTGAGGTTTTCAGGCCTAAGAAGGATTCTAGCCCCATGTCCACAGACTGGCAAGGATTACAGCGCCCAATTACAGCGCCGAAGATGTCAGTGAAGCACTGGATGCTACAGCAACCTTACCTTAAAAAGTTTAGGTTCGTCCCCCACACCCCAATCTTCATTTTAGCATAAGCACACCCCCCCAAAAAATATAATTTCCTGACGTTTATAGTTTTAAACCCATTTTAGACAGTAATTGTTTGTGATTACCTGAACACTTAAGATCATTTTCACTAAAAATTATATGAATATGTGTACACTGAATTTTGAGTATAGCTTCATCATTTCACTCACCTCAGAAAACAACAAGAAAAACCATGCTTAGTAAGTCTATGCTACAGATAAAGACTAAAAATAACAAAAATACTGGTTTTGGTGACGTAATGGGATGTTTTGTCCTGCATTTAAAAAAAGGAAACACGCATTTACTAGGAGTTACAAAGGAAACATGTTTACAAGTTCTGTATTCTCACATTCTTCATATATACTACAGACTCTGAGACTGGTCTACACAAAAATCATACTAATTTAGAAATAACAATACAGTGTTACCATTTAGTTAAACTAGTGCAGTTTCCATACTTAAGCAAGACTAGGAAGCCATTTATGCAACCAGTAAATTATTTTATTTATTTATTTTAATGGATCACAGCTACTTATTCTGAGAAACTCATAGGCTGTTAAAATGAATCCTTGGTAAAAATTCAGCTGGACTTCTATTACCTTATGCCAGAATTTGTCTCAAAACTCTGAACCAAAATACCAAATTTTTTTCCTACCGTAGTTTCTGTGATTGTGGAATTTACGTGCTCATCTGACTACGTTTATAATTCCCATGAAATTCTTAAAGCATTTAGCATGTTCTAACATCCCATCCCCCAAAAAGTCAAATTAGTAAGTCCTGAAGACTCTTATTTTTGAGTACACAAAGTTACCCACAACTATAAACCCCCGTGAAAGCAATGAGATTACTATTTGCGTTGCTATAGTACTCTGAGGCTTCAAACAGATTGTCTGAAAACTGTTCGGCATTAGCTGTGTACACAGAATTATGGTTTTAAGTGCTACTCTCATTAAATGTTACACACACATTAAAAGAAATGACAAGTTTCACACACACTCCCAAGAAATATCAGTTTGAACAGTAAACAAAAAAAAACCAACAACTGTTCACATTTGCAAGTATCTCTCACTGCCTTTTCAGAAACACCTCAACATCATCTGACACCCTGCTGGACGACACATCCTCCTGCATGATACACAAATATGGGATCTCTATTATCCTATGAACAGAAAGAACATGCAAGTAATTTCAGGTATAACAGGATAGAGAAGCAAATTTTATTGAAAATGGGAGCTGCCATGACCTTCACTAGGGATCCACTGTTCTGGTCCCGATCTTCACCCTACTTCAATTACTTAATTATTTACAGCCTTAGGAAGGACAGAAGCAGCAAGCTTGCTATCTCACAACACCTACATTTTCACAAAGCACCTTCATGGGCTATTTGCCTTGGGTGGTTTTTTTTGACCATCATATCATAGGCTGAAAAAACTACGAAAATTCCTTGTCTTTGAACAAGAAATACCACCAGTAGCATGTCTAAATACTGGGTTTTTTTTAAATACTGAAAAAAAAAAAAATTGAATGACCCACAGGTACTGATTTCTAGTCTCAGCTACTGAAGCAGCTGCTCTTGGTCACAGGCAAGACTAGGTATTATGAGTACTTTCAGTTGCAATCCCCTTACTGCACCCATTCTGTGGGTAACAAAATTGAGTTTACTCTCCACATCTGAAAAAAAAAACCAAACCAATTATGTTTTAGGAACTAGTTATTATAAGGTAAGTCAAACTTTGATTTATTTTTTTTTTAAAGCAACTTCTTAATGACAACTGTCCAGTAGATCCCATGTTAGCTCTACAGTACCACACAGGTATCACAAGGTAAAAAGCACACACTAATTCAAATGATGTCAAAAACACGCAACAGTCTATTGCTGCAGAAGTGTGAAAACATTAGACCTACTGCAAACCTTAATGTAGCACCTATACATTCAGAGAGCACCAAGAAAGAAGCCAGCACAAGAGCTGTTCCAAGAAAAGAGGACAGTCCAGGGTGACAAATTTTTTATTACACCTTCAAGTCAATAAATTACACGAACAGTGTGTGTTGAGGAAGAACTATAGTCTGAAGCTTCTCCTCTTCCCCCAAAAGAGTATCTTCACAGCTGGAATACAGGTTCGTGTTCTGTTTTGCTCTATAAGACTCCTATTGACTTACTACACAGTGGTTTCCTCAGGTCACATCCCCCTCCTGTACTTTCAAAGGGTATGTCTTTATGGGAATTATGATATATGATGTAACTGTCAGAGGTACATAAACTATCCAAAACTGATAAATTTAAAACCCTTCGTGTCCTCCTGGATTCACAGACCCCAAAGGCATCTAACTGCAACAGTGATACTAGGTTTCAGAGTTGGAAATGCATTCTTGCAGGTCCCTGACCTCCCCTTTGTGTGCACACGGAGCAATCAGCAGATGACTGGTGAAGATTGTGAGGGCACACACATAAAGACCGTCTCTAATATAACGTTCTTGAATCGTCTCTTGAAAACTGGAAGTCTCATTTCCATCCTGCACTGCTGATGACGTGGGAAATGCCTGAAAGTGCATCCAAATTGATATATTTCTACAGGTAACAGCAGGACAGGGAGCACTTTCCCACCTCAGCCCATAAGAAAACAATGGTTCCTTAAAGAGGCATAAGAACTCTGTTCACCTCAGCACACTAGTTCTCTTGGAAACCTGAACTGAAATTATGTGTGCAGAGCATACAGTCAGTTATTCCTATCTTTTTCATTGTTCTTCAGCTAATAATTCCTTGTAATATCCTTAAAACAACTTAAAAAATAAAACAAAACAAAAACAAACACTTGCCTCTTCCTTCTCACCCTGAAAAATACAGCCAAGCCTACAATGCAACCTTGGATGTTTAGAAATTTCTCTCACAGGGTATTTTAACTACCTCTTACAGGAAAATACATCATCTACCTCCCTGGACACATCACATCCCACTTGAACACAGCTCCCCTGCACCTCTTTGTGTGCCTTTTAACCTCATCAGGCAACAAGCATCACTACAGCTGATGGAACTGAACAGACGAAAAGCTAACCTGAATCTTCTTAAACAAGCACTGTCATGACGAAGACACGTATGAAACAGCACTCACTACTAGACAGTTTTCTACATATAGTCTCTATTTTTAAGTTACTGAAAGCAGCATTCCTGCTTCCTCTTCCAAACTGGGAAACAGTACAACCTAGAACAGGGGAGCTCACAACAATTACTGCTTAGAAAACAGAATGCAACTTCAGGCTTCAAAAGCGTCTTTTCCTTGCAATATGGAAAAGAAAATAAAAGTCAAATTCTATTTCAAATTAGACTTTTGTCAGTTTATATAATAGTACAAGGTACCAGAAACAACAACAAAACTAATTTCAGTTTATTGGCATTGCTTCAGCTGTACTCAAGAAACCAAGATTAGTACTCTACATAGTGAATATTGCTAAACGTGCAGTGAAGAAACAACCTTGACCAAAAAAAGTCACAAAACCCTCACAGAAATACACATGCACCCACACGTACCTTTTCTAGAAAGGGTTTTATTCATTTGCTCCAGTCCTCTTAAGTTCACATAAGTCAAACTGCATTCATGTTTTTGTTTGCAGTTTATATCCACTGAAAATTTTAAAAATCCATTTTCTGTTGAAAAACCATGACCCAAAGCACAGGATACATCTGGAGAAGGGTGCAAAGCAGTAGCAAAAAAAGTGCAGATATATCTCCCAGTCCTCTGGAGGCTCAGCTTTCATTTTGAACAGAATCAATCTAAAGCCTCTACACTTACAGAGGGGAGTCTTTCAAACCATAATCCAAGTTTAATAGACACAGGAGACTATTGTGGACAGCTTAAAAACACTTTTGGTATCTGTAGACCCTGCTATCATTTCACAAGTTACTGAACTCAGATACTTTACTTATTTAAATTGTACCTCTTCCGTGATTTTTGTTAATTCCTATGGTAGCACTACAGAAGAAAGAAGGCTCTTCCCTCCTGAATGGGAAGGAATTTGTTATGTCATGTGTGGGTTTCCTGCTTTGGTCCTGCACTTGGGACCAAACAATTAAAAAAAAAATATATTCACCTGTCCATTATTGTAGTAGTAAGAGTGTTTTAAAAATAACAAGCCTGTAACCAAGGCTATTGATAAACTGGGCTATGAAGAAGGCTACCCACAACTCCCTTCTTCATTCTCCATTGTGAGGTTAGAGTCCAACTACAGATCTTGTCACTAAGGGGTATTTATGCTTACCAGCCAGGTTATAAATAGCACAAGCTGTAAATATGTCCTATATACACACTAGTGTTTTCTAGTGTCATCTTCCTGTAATTCTGATGACCATCATCTACATTGTGGAAATCTAATCTGGGGCCAAGCAATCTTCAGACTTCTTGAAACTGTCTCTTCGGAGGTTTTGAAGTGAAAAGGCACACACCAAGTGTGTGTGTGGAAGTTAGTTTAGTACTTTTCACCTATGTTACTGATATTCTCTTCAGGAATACACATTTATATGTTGTCTCTATCAAACAGATGAGACTGAAAAGACCATGCACTATTAGTACCGCATATAGACAATGTTACTCAATTCCACATTCAACTACGACGGGTTTGCTCCCTTCTTTCACCTTCTGCAAGGTACCCTTGGGAAATTAATTCAAAACATATTTGTAAATTAGATTTTACATAAAGATAACTCAGATCCATTTTCTTTACACCTAAGATGTAAAAAAATGATGTCTTCACACTCATCCAAAGGGATATTTCAATGACAGTTAAAATTAGTACAGCTCCAAAACTTTCTCCTTTTTCAACTCCGAACTTCATCCTTTCTGTTCCCTTACTTGCCTACTATGAGAATAGCAACTCGTTCAAAATCTACATATCTTGAACTCCACTTTCTGGCTAGAAGGAAATTTTTTTTTTAATTTTTTTTTTAATTAAACTCTTCAATTTGGCAAACAGAACAACTTCAAGTGTACCAACAACAGGCTTATTTTTCTTCATTCCCTCTCTGAGGTAGTCCATCAACTTCCAGAGATAAAAGTGAAATCACTACTGCAGATCCAGCCAAGCAGATTATACCTAAAGTTGCACTACTCTTTACAGAGCAATCATTAGTCAAAGTATGAGGTCATCTTCCAAGTGACACCTTTGCTTTATATGTAGCTCAAATTTTTCCAGAGTGATGAGTTTTCACACCTCTCTCAAAACCCAATCCTTTAAAACCATCTAGATGTCTTAACAGCATCATACATTTCCCACTGCAAAAACGATGCACTTAAGCCTTAAACCAACGACCCATCGTTATCGTGCTTCATCATTACCTCATCTTCTACACCATCAACCACAATGCCATCCACCGTGTTTGACTACACATAGTCAAAAACACACAGCATCCACATCATTAATACATAAACTTTCCAAGACTTTCACCTTTAAGGTATTCATTCCAAAATAAACTTGATTGCACAAGGATCTAGCTTTTTACGACCCTGCTCACCCTTTGCTTCTTACTTTCACCTTTTCTTCATGTATCTCAGTTTCTTCATGTGCTCAGGAGACTTCTAAACGTTTTGGCACAGAATCCATTGGGTTTTGTCTCATGTACATGTAATTGTTTGAATGGGATTGCATTTCATAACTCCAAATTCCACCTGTTACTGCAATGCAACTAGAATGAAGCAGGTGACACATGTAATCACAAGTAGCTAAGTAGTGGTGCAATTCACAGACCATTATCCGATGGGCATGTCAATTTTGCATGCTTTGAGAAAAAGTATTACTTTAAAGCAGATTAAAAAAACTCCAGTATGAAAAACATACATTTCATTGCCATAATATTATGTTTACTCAGATGTTTGTATATATGCATATTTTTATTCACAACTTATTACCAAAGTCATCTTACATAAATGTGTATAAGATGTTTGCAGTGTGGCACAGGATAATTATTAGTTGTCTTGATGCTAATTGCTCAAGGAAAATGTTTAATTGCATATTAAATTGATCATATGCATATTTTATTTAGTTTACTCTTTGGGGCAAGTTTACTGTTAGCACTATCTAGATTTGAGTATCACTATACTAAGAAGATAAGTAGGGCTTCATGAGACTGGGCTAGTTTTTGAAGTGCAATTATAAATAAAACTATCAGAGCCCCCTTCTACTTCAAGACGAAGCAGCTGAATTTTCGCACAAAGTCAAGAAATATCCTGCCTAGTTGCCTCAGATACCTGAAGGGAAAAATATTAGGACCAAATCAAAATTAATAAAGCTGCAAATTCTAGAACCTGATATGGGATTACAAGACAATTACTTCTTTAGATTTCTTCCACTGATGTGATTATGATTTAAAGAGAGCCATGTTCTGGTTTTGTTGTGTTGGTTTTTTTGTTAGCAGTTGTTTTGGGTGTTTTTTGTTTTTTTTGTTTTTTTTAAAAAGAAACAAAGGATTTATTTTTAACACATGCATATAACGTATAATGTTATATGCCTATAACATGCATATTTATTTTTAAATAGTCATTCCTGATCTCCTCTCTCAACAGGGAGATACCTGGACAAATAGTCGATTAAATGCTAATAGCTTCATTTCCCACCACCCCCACCCCCCTAACAGTAACTGAACTTTATTCTTGAGAGAAGAGAAGCAGTTTATTCAACAGCCAAGACACTGAAATCACTTGCAGGCGTTTGCTTTTACAAGCCATCGCTCAAGACACAATGCCATTGAAAATCTGCCAGATCCCTAAAGTACATACAGTGTATTTTATACAAGACCTAGGAGAAAAGCGGTTTTTCACTTGATCCAAGTGCTGAAATCCATGGCAGGGGGATAATAAAGGTGAATAGGCAAAGTAGCCTTATACCCCAAGAAGTTACGTAAGAGGCTGGCATTTTGAACCAATGAAACAGATTGCTGTATTAGTCCCTGCTTCTTTATGTATATAGGTAACGTTCATTATTGACATACTGTGAAGAAATTACCCCACCCAATCAAAACGTAATTTTATAATTACAAATCCAGATCACTGTAGTTCATTTTATAAATACAGTAATCTCCATTAGAATATAATAAAGCACTGTTAACTAGTCATGCTATGTAACCAGGGCTCAAACAGCTCAGAACAAAACCAGTAAATATTTCACAGAAGACCAGCCTTTCTTAGAAAGGTTTCCAAGAAGGTCTATTAAAGTTAAATGAAAGTCTCTTCAAGGAAATGCGCTTGAGATTTGCCTTCAACTATTACATTAAGCTGGGGAAAAAAATATTGCAGCAATTTGTATTGTATGGCTTCCGTAAACAAGTCTAGTCAGCCTCTCAAACCCTGGTTTTAACGTATCTTCTATGTTATTTCGAAGTCTGCAGTATCAAACAAAACCCATGAAGTCCAAAAGGCCATCCTCTGTCCTATGAGTAACATAAAATGGCCATACTACTCAGGGAAAGCATACGACTCCTAGCATCAGAACTCATACAACAGAACAAAAAGGGCAGAAGAACAGTCATAGCAAAGTTCATTCATCCAGCAGCCTGCTTACTGTAATTTTGTGAGGGTTTTTAAACAGTGCTCCGAGGTGGTTATGGCTCTGCCTCAAAAATGGCAATTGTATTACTGATAGCCTACGGAAGGTGGTAAGAAACTTCCACTCCGACAAAGAGGCATAATTGAAGGAAAGAATATATTTAAAAATAAAAAAAAAATCACTTGCAAATCAATCTAACAATATTATTGGACCATGCCCAAGTTTGAAATTGAAGTCTTCAAGCATTAACCTGCCTCCAACACTGCCAGGATCATTTAATATAACAGAAAGCTGTTCCTGTTCACTTCCATTCAGTAACAGAACTAAGCAATGAAATAACCCGTACCTACAACACCATCCACTGTTAAGAGCCACTGCCCGTTAAAACTGCAGTTTTATCTTTAATACTCAAGCTACTTTCAATGCAAGTTCTCTCATGCAGTGCAACCGTAAAAATACGGTCTTGGATCTAATTCCAAATGAGTGCATAGCATGGTTGGGACAAGACACACAGATAATTCTGATCCCCACACACTCCACATATTTTAGGCTTTATTATAGGCTAGTGTGAGAAAAGCATCTCCCTTAACCAGTCAGAAGTAGCAAGCAGACAGTGGATCCCAAGGCACAAGCAAGGAGATTAGCTACATACTGCTATTTCTTAACAGTGTAAATCAAAGTATTATTCACAGCTCTTGCCCTCTGGTGGCTTAACACACCGGTGTTTAAAATACTTACAAATAAGAATCTATGCTTATAGCATAAGAACGCATGCCATTAATTTAGTGAAAACAACAAAAAAAATATTACATGTGGTGTTCTTTAATAGCAAAGCTAATTTAAATGAGTAATTACATTTAGGATGAGCATAGCATCGCCCTCAGTTTTGCAAAAAGCAAGGATTTGTGAAATATCAACTAAGGGACAGAAACCAGAGTTTTTAAAGAGTGAAGAAAAGGTTTTGAAAACTACTTCTCTAAAACACAGTTCACTTCAATAACAGTCTATAAAGATTTCTACGTAACCCAACCCTCAGAAGAGGCCCTTTCCCTCTCTCTACTCTGATGCTTACAACATAACCTAAAAGCCTTCATTACTAACAAGAAGTCTTGCTAACCAAGTCAGCATCTGAAAGATGCATCTACACCTTGGAAATTTTGGAACATAATTTAACTGTACTGGATAGATTTCTTGCATACAAACAAAACCCCAAAACATACAAACCAAACCCAAACTTTGCATTATAAATTGTACAGAAAGCCCTCTCAAGACTTAGAATTCTGGTTGAGATATTGACTCCAGTGCTGTCTGAGAGCTGTGCCACTGATGTCAATGAAGTTTGGACATAACATGTAATTCCCCCAATTTTTAACTTCTTGAAAAAATTTCTTTGAATATGCCATTTAAAGGGTGCTCAGCTTTAAGCAAACAACCATAAATTTTACTATTCAAGAAATAAAACACACTTGCAGGTCAAGCTAGTTTCCTTTAAAGTTTATTCAAAGCCAAATGCAAGGTTCACATTAACTGACCAATAAAAACCCCATACATTTCATGTTCCAACAGTAATCAGGTAATGTATATAATAGTTAATAGAAAGCATTCTAAAGTTTCTTGATCTGACCAGAGTGCCTTCTACCACTGCCAAATAAATAAAAAGTATGATCTGTTTATTCCACACACACCAAAATAGTTTCATGATAGGCTAATTAATCATGAACATAACTTTTCAGACATTACATAATTTCACACAGACTTGCTTGTAGTGCCTGCCAAATAAAACAACAATTTGTTTGAGAAATAAATCTACACTTGAAGAGAGATGACAGTGACAAAACATGATGAGGAAGAAAGGGGGTGGGGAAAGGAAGGGGAAAGTATTAATATTGCACAAAACCCCCTGTAAAATTTTATTACTCCAAACATAGCAAAGCTGGAAATTTAAAAGCCAAAATATAGGAATCAAGTGAACTGAGCAACTGAAAACAACTTTTCATTCTAGTCTTTCTTACTTTTTTAAAATTACAGACTATGGTGTTTGATAGAACTTCAGAAACAGAAACCTAAATCACGCAGTTTACGCTGTAACACTTATGTGAGATTAGTAATCTCCTTCTAGTAACAGTGGGTTTACTTCTCATTTGGGATAGATCTAGTAATACTCAGATCAAACAGAGATCACTTTTCTATTTCAGCAAAAGCCTCAGATTTACATTTCTAACCTGCAAATAAATTAATACATGATTAATTCAAATTATATGTTCAGAACATATACAACCAAAGTCAGATATCAAGACAGACAAAAATCAATTTTTCCCGGTAACATATTTCTAATCCTCACTGTAGGCCCCTCTGATAACACATTCAAACCCCAAATGGCCAAGGCACTCTGATAAAATAATGACCATGAAGGCAGACAAAAGAGTTGATGGGGAGGGGGGGTGGGGGGGTGGAGTGTGAGCGGGCAGGCTGAGGGAGTAGAGGGGCAGGAATCAAACTGATATTCCAGAAGCGTTAATTTCAACTCCCCCAAGGGTCTACAGCAGCTGTCTAATCCCCTAAATCACAACACAGACATGCAAACGTGGGACTCTGCTCTATGACACACAATGTAAATTTATGAAACAGCTATGTATTAATGCATACATTTATAAAGTGACCAGTTTGCTTTCTTCCATTAAAAAGGGGAGAGGGGGGTGGTAGGAGAGGGCATGTTTCCAGTCATTTAGGACATATCTAAAGGTATTGTATTTCTACTACCCTTAATATTCAGAATCTTCTATTATGCAGAGAGAACAGCTCATTCTTTGGTGCTGACTGGGAGACGTGAAGGCTGCACACAACATCTGCCAGGCTGCACTGTAGCAGGAGCTCCATGATTTGCACACCAAGCGAGTTGAAAGCAGGCAGAAAGGACAAGTACTTTTATATCACAACAAATACTATTTTCTTTACAGACAGAACACTTAAAATGTTACTGGCTACTCAGTACAGATTTCAGTTAATTTAGACTGAGTTTGCTCAGCAAGACCACAAAGTGCATACTAAGGAACAAACTAATGCATTCTGACGAGGATTTTCCTTGAAAGACAAAAGTCAAGCCATGAATGGTTTATGACATTGGCTTACACAGTCTATTCCCCTTCAATGCTTTTGAAGTTTCCTTATACCTGAGAAAACAAATGTGCACTTGTCAGATATCTGTAAGATAATACTTACCACTGCTGCTGTTTGGCAAAATTAATGAGCTTGTGGTAACAGAGGTTTCTTAGCAATTTCTCTATATCAAGTTCTTTGGGACATCAATCCCCTTCCTTCTGCTGGGGAAACTCATGGCTTGTAGTTCTGCTGCTACTGACTACTAAACACAACTCTCCTCTCTTCCCTTCTCCTGTCCATCCACGAATTAATAAAAATACAGTTAAAATGCACTCAGGGAGAACACCACAACTACAGTCTCTCTAGCTTCTGCTTTCGTAGTGAGGGCAACAGTCCCTCCTCTCCCAGTGATGGCTGAGTAAGAAAACTTATTCCCACACACATCAACAAAACTCACCTCACCCTGAAAGATTCAGGAATTCCTACTGTTAGAAAAAAGTGGTTTTCAAAAGGTCTCTCTGCAAATCCCATATCAGTGACAGACCACATAACCTGGAGATTGATATACCTTATAATTACATCATTGCAATTTAATGCATCTGTGTTCATATGAGCACAATGTTAAGCTTGACAGTTATTCACTTAAG
The DNA here is from genome assembly GCF_000708025.1 of Charadrius vociferus. Lineage (NCBI taxonomy): Eukaryota > Metazoa > Chordata > Aves > Charadriiformes > Charadriidae > Charadrius > Charadrius vociferus. The sequence goes on from NW_009649180.1 coordinate 2,035,019, forward strand.
TTTATTGTTCAAAGTGTGCTGGGCACTGATGAGAATATATAAAACTTTGTTACATATTATATCCCACACCCCTTGCCACATTAAAAATAAGGCAAAGAACATCTCCATACCAGAACCCTCCAGTAGAGAAAACAGCAGCTATAAGCCAAATTTGCTGTTAATAGCATGACTTTAAGTGTTTCCTAACATCATAACATTCACAAAACATCAACATTAATGATGAGATCTTTTATGCATTCACAATATGAAATTTTGTCTTATGGATGATAGGGAAAAGGAACAATGGATACAACTAGGTATGTTTTCCTAAATACTCAATTTTAAAAACAAATACATTTAAGGCCTGGAAAATTTAAATTTAAAACTAAAACTGCATACATTTCTGCTTTAAGATCTGCATCTCTTCAAAATAATAAAAAAAAAACAAACACCACAGACCACAGATAAAGACAACAGCATCTACTCCTTCACAACAACTACAGATAATACCTACAGGTACAGAAGGAAGTACAAAAGTTAGGACATCTGGCAAATTCGTATTTGTTACCTTTTTTTTTTTTTTTTTTTTTTTTTTTTGCATCTTGTCATCTTCTCCATTACAACTGCAGGAGAAAATATATTGCAAGTGTCTTTTTCTACATTCTAAGACTTTTGTTTCCTGGGTTAAAATGCTGTTCTCCTGCCCATAATCATAGCTAGTCACACAGGATAGTCACTACTCCAGCACTGCTTTCTGGGAAAAATCAAGGCCTTCACTAAGACACGTACCCTCCTCATCAGAATCTGCTAGCACAACATCCTCTAGTCTGCACTGCTTGGATGGAAAAGGTGGAGTGCAAGTAGAATGGAACACCAAAGCCACCATCTTCAGCAAAAAGTATTCCCCATACAAATCTATACAGCCTCCTGGAACCATTATCTCCTAAATTCACTGTCTTTTCCCCAGAACACCTCTGTTGAATCATTCCTGTTAGGAAGTACAACGAACTCCTATGGTGTGTCTGGAGGAAAAAAAGAGACAAATTCACGTAAAAAAATAAATTTATGTCAAGTCAGACAACGGGGAAACACAGCAAACCAGTATCATTGAGTCCTGAGCACTGCCAAGGATGGAGGTTCAACAATCTCTCTGGGCAGCCTCCAGACTTTTTCCAGGAATAAATCCTTCTACTGTCACAAGCATACTCTCTAAAAACTTGAAATATCTGAATTCAAAGATAGATATAGATACACACATGCACACACCCCCTACCAGTCAACAGATTACAATGGTACTACCCGACAGAGTTGCATAACATGTCAGAGCCATAGTTGTAACTTTTGCTTATACAGAGGCATAAATTTATTACTGCACTAGTTAATCCTCCATTCCCCCACTTCCCCATTTCCACTACAATACCAAACAATGTACCAAGGCATTTTTACAGCTTTCTCAAAATCCCATTTAATTGAAAGCATCCGAATTAAGCTAGAAACAGCTGCTAGAATACTATTTCAATGAAGAGATCAGCTTCTGGACCTGTGATTTGACTCCCTTCTCACTGTCTTCAGATAGCTGATAATAGTATCACTGTTTTAAAAGAAAAGAAAAAAAAGACTAGAACAGAATGCTACTTATAGAACTTAAGGACTGTTCTTACCTCTTCTAGCAATACTTAAATAGCACCAGAAAGAATCCAGCACCTAGGAGCTCTGACCCTATCCCTTGAACTGGGGCTGAATACGCAGTTGGACTATAGTTCTGCACGCACAGAGTCAATGTGTCACAGTCAGCAGAGACACGCATCCCCTAAATGATACAGTACAGCTTTAGTCAAAAGCTGTCAGCTCTGAGAAAGTAACATAAGAAATTAATAATAATTCATTCTCACCATACCAAGAACTTTTGAGCTTCTAGATTATAAGTTTACAGAGACAGAAGAAACCTCCTCCCTACCCCAAATGCCCAAGTACACAGAAGACAAAAGTGAAGAGACTGTGCAATAACTGTCAAAGTGGAGTTTCTGGTTTACCTGCAATATAAAGCAGTTTAGAAGTGATTGCCAGTCTTCATTCAATGCTCTAATTCAGCAGAGATAAGGAATGCGCATTCATCTGTACCTGATATGCTCAGAAGTCAAAGCAAGCATACTTCTCTGAAGAAACTTCACTATTTGCCCTAGACATCAGTTTTGTATTTCAAAGAAATTCTAAAGACAACATATCCATAAAGTAATAAGCTATTCATAGTTTTAGACCATCCCACCTTGTTTTACAGTGAAAAATGTAACACCTTTCTTAAACTAACCCTTCTACTCATATCAGGAAGAATTATGGGAGACGCCTTTGTTTTATTTCAGTTTGAAAAGTGATCATCTGACAACCAAACCCTTCCATTTATTTGTAAGAATAGATGCTTATTAGGTAAACATAGAAATTGTATGGACTGTGTAGTCCATAAAGAAAAATCAGTAAAAATATTTGGTCATGTGATTGGGGGAGTTGTGGGACACCACAAATCCAAAATTTCAGTTTTGACCATGGCAGGGGGAAAGGAAATTTCTCAGTGTCCTCAAAATAGGCTCCTGGGCCCAAGAATCATCCAGCATTTGTCACCTACAGTGACACATCACCTCAGCATACACAATTTATGTGGACAGAAGCACTCAAGTTTAGCTTAGTTTCAACAAGTTAAGTAACTAATGCTAGAAAAAGCATTTCTGTGTAGCAATAAACACATACAATAGTCTTAAGCCCATTAGACATTTTTGAAAATAGACTTGCCATTGAAACAGGGTTGTGGTGTTTTTTGGGTTTTTTTGTTTGTTTTGTTGTGGTTTTTTTTTTTTTAAACAGCATGCAGCTCTAATACAGACCTCCCTTTTATGTGAAAGGGCCTTCTCCAAAATTCAAATTACAAAAAAGGTTTTGTCTATACATTTACAGTATGAGTATGCACAATATATGTTTAGAGTTTTAAGTGCATCAGTATTTTCTTCTAAATGCTCTACTCATCTCACCTCTAAGAAGGAAAACTATAAATAGGAGTTACAAGGAAATAACTGAAGTCTCATGTATATTATTTTGCCTCCTGAACAGTTTTTAAGCCTACATCTTTCCTAATAGTCCCTCACTTGTAGCTTTGCAAAAGGAACAGCAGGCCAGAGCTGCAAACTCTTAAAACTGCTATCTAACCCCAGTAATCTAATCACAAATCACGATGCTAGAAATAAAGCAGCTGAACAAATTCTGTAAGTGTGCAGGCTTAGCTTATCCCAAATTGATCTAATGTAATGTTACTGTAAATTCCCTGACTACACACAACAAATTGTGTTGTTAAAATATACAACATGGGCAACAGAAATGGTTTATATCCAAATTAGCAGGGAGGCAGGGGGGAGAGAGGAAAATGTGTACACAGGTGCCTACACTTAAATTCTGCATGTAAGACAAATAAGAAGACAACTGATGCAATCAGATTCTGTTGCAATATCATCACAATTTTGATATTGAGGACAACAACTACAGCCAAGCACTTGAACTGATTTGCCACTTCTCGCTTCTCAATTAAGTACATTATACACTTCTTGCGATCAGATGATTAAGCAAGACTAAAGGATAAATATAAGACAAGATCAGCAAACGATCATGCTTTAGTAGCAGCTTCAAGGATAATGAATGTTGCAGGGAGGTGGGGGTGTGGTGTGGTTTCCCTGTCAACATTAACCTTCCTGGAAGACTTAGAGCTGACAGTTAAGACAAAAGAGCAGCAGAGAAACACACCAAGATAAAACAGTGAGAGAACGTACTGCAGAATAGCAGTAATACTGAAATAACTTTCACCTCTTTAAAGCTTAGTACCGCTAATTTCTATATGAGGCTACTACAGCTTAGCACAAATACAACTCTCCCCAAACAAGCCACTAATAAAATGACAAGATGTGTCTCTTGGATGCATCTTTAAGGAACAGTTTAAAGTGAATAAACTCTTAAAATAGTATTTGATCCCCTCAATCACAAACACAACAAAAAAAAGAAAAGCAGAAGTGACAGTATGAGCCATGTTCAATGCTTAGGCTTTCAAAAAACATCTCAATTCGGAAAAGGTCTTACCCATAGTTATTACAATGCCTTTCTGGAAGAGATAAAGATATTTAAAGAGGTAAAACAGGTGTTAACACTAATTAGCTACCATTGCCTTTTGTTTCTTTATTACTTATTATACCTAAAAGGCATATCCATCAGGAAGCAATGCAAGACCAAGAGTAAAAGTATGTTTTCAGTAAAAATACATGATTATTGGGAGGGGATATTTTTGTAAACAGATGAATATTCTTTGCATGACACAAAGAAACTGATCATGTCAAATGTGAAAATATGGGACTGAGTTAATATGTATCCTGATCCCGAATACAAGCACTGCAGTAAAACCTATGACCTTCCATACTTACAATCAAGTGTCTAAAAATTGAATGAAAGAGTAACCGTAAAGCAGCTTTTTATGAAAAAAATGCTCCAAGTACCTTAATAAATGCAAATAAATGCACAGTATATTAGACAACATTACTTTCAATCAGCTCTTTTCCAGACCTATTTCTCCCCTCAATTTTACTTCATTGTCAAAACCAAGTTCCTCTTTTTTGTAAATGAAAGGTTTTAGAAGTTTAAATTAAAGCACTGAAATTATAATCCTATTAGGAAACGCAATAGATAGTTCGAGCACTTTCTTTGGTCTCGTCATCCCTACTGGTAGATATGTTCAGTAGGGTAAAAGGAGCAATGATATGTAGATACAGAACACAATCATCTTATGCAACTAAACCAGGTGAGTATTTTTATGTCTGTACTGCTAAATTCTGGGAAGTGATGAAGTTGATGCAGTAAGTTCCTGGTGTGGTCCAGCTGATGAAATTCAAATCCCCTTCTGCAGCAGCCAACAGAAACAAATATGATCAGCATCTGTTTTACTAGACTACTGGGCTACAATTTTGCACGCTGCAGTTTGTGGTCTCCTCTCTTCCTCCCTCCCACCGCTTTCTATCTGTAAGAGAAGCCTGGTAGGTTTTGGTTTCCACTCAGTTTTACTACACAAACACCTGGGTTGACTCCAGTTTTTCCCCAGTTTTTCTGGATTTATCAGAGAAGAGTAACTGCTTTCTGACAATATATGCAGGACCACACATTACAAAGTCATCTGCTTTCCAAATAAGCTACTGAAGTAAAATGTAGACCAGAATCAAACCATTTTCAACTGGTCAGATCAAAAACCTCTTCCCCAACTTAACACCTCGTGCATTGAGTATCGTGACAGCTTCTCTTCAGTTGCACTGTAATAGCTATCGGATCTCCTGCACTAAGGACCATTTAAATTTTTGAAGAAATTGGATACAAGTTGGGACAAAGGATTCCTCACCAGTTGCATAGGTTTATCTAACTAACATGACCTGCTCAAAGTAAGTTACAGTGCTGAAAATCCAAGACCCCAACATTCCTGTAGGAGAGAGTTCAGACTTGGGGTTTTTCATTATTTTTGTAGGTTTTTTGTTTGGGTTGGGTTTTTGTTTTTTGTTTTGTTTTGTTTTTTTAATAAAGCAGCCAATGATAGATCAGTTTTCTTCAAAATTACTTCACTGTCTCTAAAGCTCATGCACACAGACAATTCAAGCACTTCGCAGACTAATCTTTTAGGGGGATGGGAACGGCAGAAGCAGACAGGGAAGGAGGATGGATTTCTGAAAGTCTGACCTGCAGTCTGTTCTGCCAATATGATTTCATAGTGTAAATTACAGTTGGCACATTTATTTGGACAAGGCTCTGTGGACCACACTGAACAAAGAAATTAAGATCTCCACATGGATCTTTCCATGCTGGTTTTACAGAACTGCATGAAACTGTAGCTTTATGGAGGTAGAAAACAAGTACACAGTGAAACAAAAAGAAAGCCACCTAATCCTACCGCCTAGTACCACTACCCTATAAACCAGTGGTAACTAGGAGTCAAGAGCATAGTGTTGCAAGCACAGCCTTTTGAAATGCTGTCACCCCTCAAAGCTCAATCAGGTTGGATCCAAGGGTGAGCAAGCACCAGCAACACTCAGGTAGCCAGGAACATAGAGGTCCAGGTGTAAGAAGCATCCACCCCAAAGAAAAAGACTAGAGTGCAAAAATCAAAGCAGACTCAAATCCCAGAAAATATTAACACCAGCAATGCCACCTCATTCATCCATTTTAGCCTAATATCTGAAAGTCAGGAGATCAAGTATTGGAAGGGTCAGCTCAAAATTAATACTCAATGCCCCAATATGCCGAGATTCTTCATCTCAGGAAAAAAAAAAAAAAAGAAAAAAGCTTTACAAAGAAAAAGCTTTAGATGTAACAGGGTGATGAGACTGGGACAGGGAGATGAGACTTAAACATGAACTAACTGACACTGGCTGCAAAACACATATATGGTGTTTCAGAGCAGCTCAGTGTCCAACATAACCATCAGACACAAAAACACTGGAAGAGTAAGTCCCCACCCTCTACCACCAGTGAAGATATCGGCATTACTTACAGCACCCCAGACTAGAGAGACACATAAAGGACAACTATTTGGGGGATTAGAGAGAGGAGACATATGTCCTTTAACCACTATTTACATCTGTTGTGCAGAAAGACCTGTTTCATATTTATTAGTTGCATTTAATTTAGTGCAGATCTATATAATAAAACATCTATTTTTAAAGTATCATTAGCCTATTATTAGCTACACAAAAAAGTATTGAATTCCCCCCATGCCCCCTCCCCCCAGCAATACTTCACTTGACACTCATTCATCTCCAGGATTATCATATAACTACCAGTTTAAAGCTGGATCAATGTTTTTTCACTTCACTGAACAACCCAATCAATAGCAACAAGGACATTCTGCTGTCAAAAGCAAACTGCTGCTCATGCTGCTAGTCCCCCCTGGGCTTGGTGTTACAGAACCATGTTAGATAGATCCTCCCATGCAGCACTCAATGTGACACTGATCACTCTGCAGGCACAGTGCAGGGTATTGATACCAAGTACACAGCTAAATCAACACAGCTAATTGCTTGCACCTTCAGAAAATAAAGCTGTAGCCATGACTAACAAGTTGTGAAATTATTTGTACCTCCTACTGAGGAAACTAACCTAGTATGATTCCTGTTTTAGTTACATATGCGTGTATTTCTTTTTCAGGAAGGCAAAGCAAATGGAGACACAACCAAAAAAATTCAAGTGCATTTCACTAACCAGTACTAGGTAAATAAGTTTTCAAGTTTTTCATTCCAACCACTAGAAAGCTTATTGCTCTTTTTACAGCTCTCCAACTTCTGAAGAGCTCTGCACATCAAAAATACCACTGTATACTTTTGAGACAGGAATCATGTTTTGGACTTATATTACACAAGTTCTAAAAGGATGGGGGGAGTTGTATATACAAGAGATTCCAGGGGTAATCTCTTAAGAATACATGCCAAACAGTACAACCAAAGCAAATCCACTCACTGGGCTGCCTACTTCGTATTCAGTCTGCCAGTAGCCAATTAAAAAAAAAAAGCTTACATGTGACTCCTGGATCATCGTATTAAATAAAATTAAGCAGTTCCTAGCTTTGTTGCATCCTCCATTAAGGTACACAAATGGAAAAATGCGTTTCTTGAAACCAATTTTGTGTCATGGGAACAGGATTGGCGAGAAGAGGACAGAAAGGGCAGAGACATCACACAAAAGAAATGAAAGTATTTTTCCTTACTATGTCTGGCTATCCTAGCTGGCTAATTCCACAGCCTATGCTAAGGGACAGAACACACAGATCCTTTGTTTAAACAAGATGAAGAAATCTGCATCTGTTGCTATAAAAGCAGAAAAACACTTGCAGATTTCCCTTTTTATTTCAGACTACAAAATATCCCTTAAACCCATGAGATTTTCAGAGTATTTACTTTCACAATAACAAAGTTAGCTTATCCTAGAGTCTTGGACCTTTATGAACAGTTCATTTCCCAGAACACATCCAGTGAAATTTGGTTTCTCACTGGATTACGTATCTTGTATTTGCTTCACTATCTCCTCATCTCCAAATTCTCAAACTATATCCCTCATGCTCACACTCACCAGCCCAATGTTTCTCCTCTCTATTTACCATAGGTGTCCAGTTTACCAAGAGAGAACATACGCCATATCTAATCCAGCATCATATATGAACTGTTAAGCTGACTACCACCTCCACCATTATCTGAAATATCACCAACAAAGATGCAAATAGAGCTGTCCCTCCCTTTCCTTTAGCAATAATGCTTCCAATGGCGTCTCCTTGCCACTCTTAACTTCCATAAAACTTAGTTGTCATTTTCGGTTGAGTACAAGTTATCTGTTGGAAACTGGTCATTAAGTTAAACTTTACTCAGGAAAAATGGGTACAATACATTTGACTGACACTGACTGCAGTTGCAATGTAACTGCAACTTTTTGGTTTTTTTTAATAAATGTAGGAAAGCATAAAGTAAACCAGCAAGCAGGTAACTTTGTCAAATGGTTTTTCCCTCTCTGGGAAATTTTAGCTCCCATACCTTTTCTTCTCCTCTATATTGGGCCAGCCCCACCTTAAGCATCTCTACTGATTCCAGTAGTATACATCCATCTTGGATATACTTCAGAAGAAACTAGCACTGTTGAAAGATGCATAGAAACTAGAAACTTCCCATTCAAACAAAACCTGTCAATCTGCAACAACACTGATTTTTTTTTTTTCCTGCCTAGTTTTATTGGGCTGCATTTTAAAACAATCTTACACAAGTTAGAACTTGGGACACCTTCTCCTCAGGTCCAGCTATACTAAGAATTAGCAAGCTGTTTATTTTTATATGTAGTTAATCTAGCTTTTAATAACCACAGGATAAAGGAAGTAAATAGTGAACATTCTTGCTAACAGCAGCATTCATATACTATAAAGGCATGTAACGATGTGGCCTGGAAGCTTCTTGGACAGGAACCAAATCAGCTCACACACTTAACTTCCAAGGAAACATTTAATACCTTAAACAGTGTTGCATCTTCATGAATTATGAGCCTGTTTTGAGAGAATGAACCCTGTATTCCCCGTTTTGTTATATTCAAAAAGCAACTAGTAACAATTAGTCTAAAAACTCCTAAGACTTTCATTTAAAAAATTAAATCTTGAGACTAATCTCTTCTGCTGGTTTGGGACTGGGCAAAGCAGGGTGGTGGTTCAATCACATCCAAATCAAGTAAGCATAAATTCAAGCCTCTCTCCTTCTATTAGCAAAATGAATTGTTACAGAATACCTCTGCCAAAAGCACATCCTACCTCTACGTCTTGGGTCTGAGCAGCAGCCACGCTTGTCCCCATAAAGTCAAGCAGCAATTAACTGGCAGCCACCTGGAAGGTCCTACCAAGAAACTGAGACAATTGAAGAAACCTGCCAGCTTGCTGTGGTATCACGCTGTAACAGCCCTGAGAAAAGGACTACATATTTTTAGCCTGTAAAACAAGTACAGCCCATGACATTTCCTCAAATGTGTTCATCAGATGGCTTCAGACACATCCTAAAACAATCAAAACAGGTATGACTGCGTTAGAGTGGAACACCTTCACGTATTTCCTATGCTCCAGGAATTCAATAGCCCAGACTCTGTTGAAACTTGCAAGACCATGAAATTACCCTGATGAAGTCTAAAATGGACACTTGTTCATGAAGAACTGGACTGAGACTCCCTGTCATTTACATAAGCCACCAAGTAGCCAAGATAACCTCCCACGGTAAAGGGCCTGAACCGTATTTCAAAAAGTTACCTGGAGGTGAAAAGCAACCAGTCATCAGCCTTTTAGGGTAAACCCAAACAACAATAAACTGCCAAAATGCTGTCAGCTAACATTTCAACAGCCAAGCAGAATCTGAAAAAGATCCACAAAAACACAGACTGAAACTGAAGCCAAAGTCTTGCCACGGGTTCCCAATACTAACAGAGACTTGACAGCCACTTCCTATCACTGGTGTCCTTACAGTCATGTTGGAGTTTCAGCAGAAATACAAGCTTTAGAAGAAGCAGGCTACTGCACAAAACAACTGCGGTGACAGATCAGAGAAGCAAACTCTGACAAATCAAGTTCTCAAACCACAAAAGCAGTTAAAATCCTGAAACACAAGGTGTCAATAAAGTAAGCAACTATAAGATGAAAGAATACTTAGTTTACATTTGTTTGCCTTTCTTCACCCACATAAGTCAAAGACCACCCACAACAAGCTATGCTTCAGTGAGGTTTAGCAGAACTCTGAACAGTTAATTATTTCCTTTTAATGCCTTTGAAAAAAGTGATGATTGAAAAAAATCACAATGTGCTGGATCCACTCTGGGGCAGTCAGTCAGTATTAGCGTAATTCTTTATAATGCATGGTCAAGCCTACCCTGATGCATCGCTTGATTCTAGAACAGAAGTGTTGAATGCATGCATCCATATCTATCATGTTTATCAACTGCATCCTACAAATACAAAGAAAGCTATAATGTAATGTCCTGTATCAATGTAAATTCCACTACATTAAAACTGAAATTATCTCACTGAACTTGAGAATAAAAGTCACATTTTACTAGAGTGAGAGAAAGGGGGTTTAATGAATTTAATTCTGTTTGGCATTGTGAGGCACATTTGTTACAACACGGGGTAGCTTTCTGTGAGTATATGCAGCCAATGCCAGTTCATATTTTCAAACTATATTAATACTCTGGCAACAACCATATGATGTTTCATAATAACACTGTAGCATAATTAAGTGTAGCTATATTTCAGAATGAAAATTATTTCAAATCAATTCTGATTTTACTATTGTTATTTAAACTATGCAGCCTCTAGAATTCCCAAGATGCATGCTTAACCTAGGGAAGCAGGATAGTTAAATAAACTGTCAAATAGCAGATCTGATGGCAAATTTTAACAGAAGCACAGTTCTGCCCAGTCACTCTTTAAGAAGTCTGTTTTATTAAGCCTTTGAATATACACACAGAATTAGAAAGATATAGATCCTGATGACGTAACCATCTAAATTTCTGTACTTCAACTTCTTCTATTTTTCCTGTTAACTGCCAGTTTCTTGTCGTTTCTCTCCTATTCTTTCTTCTCTATCCCAGCCTTAAGTTTCTAGGTAATGCTCAACCTATGCCTATAATCTGACTCCAGTTTTACTCAAGACTGCCCATAGACAATTTTAATTTTTTTTTTTCAAGTGACTTGAGAATATTATTAGGTATACCTTAAAAAAAAAAAAAAAAAAAAAAAAAAACACCACACAAGCAAAACTCCATAGAAGTGTAAGCCAAGCAGAAAACATGGGGGGGTGAGGAAACCCACGTAAATGCACACGACAGTATTTCTCCATGTTTGACCTAAATGTTACTGTAGACATTGAACTGACATATAGGTCCAATTCCTTTGGAAAAATGAGACCAGAGAAAACCACATTTTCAGTATATGCAAATCATATTTAGCAGAACAAAGACGGAACTCCTCTGTCTCAGGACCCATCTCTCAATATTACATAGCCTGCTTCATTTAGACCCCAGATATCATGCTGAAACCTACTCTGATGCTCACCAGTTATCTTTCTTCTACCCCCCTCTTTTCACCAAAGTTTAATTAGTAGAATGACACTTGTTCACAAACATTCAAGCACTTGTTTCCTGGGTCCCATTGCTTTGGGAAACATGCCAGTTTAGAAACATTTTTACAGGCTCAAGTGAGGAAAAAACCTTAAGCATTTCATTTGCCTTAAATTGATGCAAGCTCTACTGACTTTACTGAGGCCAAACCAACATATACCACTTGAGAAACAGCTTCCTAACCCTAAGAAAATTTCTGGCAAGAGATAAGCTACAGTATAGTGATTGCCAGGGACCTGTCACGAGAGAATGCTGGAAGATGTGAAGAAAGTAGGTATCTTCTGGAATCCCATCTTTAACTATAATCTAGGACTATCAACTCTCATACAAAACTTCTTTTGGCATTTATTTCATTTTCATTACTTCATCTGATTAAAATCTTTTTAAAAGCAGATAGGAAGTTTTTCCACTGCAATAAAAAGCAATCCTGGCCAAGAAAGGATTTACCCATTAGGCGCACTATCTCCACAAAGACAGCAGCCTTATTAAATTACAACTGTTTGAACAAGGTCAAGCACTCAGGGTTTAATTCAAAGTGTTTCCAGGTATAATGCTGTCAGGTCAACTTAAACAAGCCAACAGAGGCTTAGAGCTTGATTAAATATTAAAACGGAATCTTTCACATCTGTTTTTACCCAAGGATGAAATTACTGTACATCACTTCAACCAGCTCATTAATACACTAAACACATATCTTGCCTCAAAAGGTTACAGGAATATCAATGCTTTCAGAGTGCCTGCAGTGAAACCTACACAACTCAGCTAGAAGTGAGGTCATTGCATACTTTAGGAGGATGTCAATATTTCTTTATAAATGTGAGAGGTAATCAGTTAGACATAGATACATTTTAAATTAAAAGATGGGAGCCTCCAGTGAAGCTAAATCTGTTGCCTTTGATCAGAACCTTCTAATCACTCATCTCATTTTCTTTGATAGATAACTTGATAACAGACAGGGAAGAGAAAGTTTGAAAAGTAATTACTGTTGGATCAAACTGGAGGGCTGTCATGTCCAACTAGAAATCTGCTCTTTTTATTACCTTTTTTTTTTTTAATTTGCATGGCACAATTTTTAATTGAAACATTAAAAGGTCTATCAGGATCACCTATTTCAACACCTATCATTTCTAATGATACTCTGATGCCACCTCAGGGTAGGGGAGAAGAGAATGCATTTGAGGATACAACTTCTTTGACAATGATACATACACTGTATTAACTACTCCACATGGCATATGCTGGCCTTTAAAACACAGCCAAAAAAAAATAAATACTCCTCTAGCATTATCTTTGCATGAGACAGAAGACATTAGTCAAATCATGTTTCCTGACTGCAACCCATAAAATGCACAGAGACAAGTGGAAGTCGTCTATTTAGACCAACAGATGCAAGATGGGACTTAGAAGGGAAGCAATGGGAAGTGCTTTGCATCTCAACTATGCTTATACCAGATGAGAAAATGCTCTGTAAATTTGTATGCACTGCAAGTGAACCTAAAGTTCTTATCACATGTAAAATAATAATAAAAAACAACTCGTGAATTTGCCACGAAACATTCAAACTTATTATGCAGTCTTAACAGTCCTCTCTTAGGGCAGGGTAAGGAGAAAACACTGTTTGAATACAGATGTTCTTACATAATGAATAGGGGAAACACACTAAAAACACTTCTGAATGCCCTAGCATCTATTCCAAGAGTCAGAACTATACATTTTAAGCACTGGTAGTTAATAAGGCATGAGACAATTTGCTTAAGACAAAATAAAATTCCAATACAACACAGTCTTCTACCACCCACTAATTCACACTTGAATAATATAATCAACTAGACCAAACTATGCTTAATGTAAAGTCAATAAATTCCTTTTTGGCTATTGACATAGAAACCTACTGGGAATTAAACACTTGAGGAAATTAATCATTATAACACTCTGGCTCAATGCACATCTATATTGAAATAATTTGGTCTCTAATTCACTTTATTTGTAGTTGGGTTTAAAGCAGTAAATTTGATAAAAGCAGGCCTCATTAAACCAGATCCAGTTCAAACTGCCTTTCATTAAGCTTGGTGTATTTGAACAAAGTCAAAAAAGATTCATTTCCTTTAAAACAATTGCACATTATAAAGTAACCCAAACAAACCAAGACCATTAATACATAATACAATAAAGGCATTTACATTTGATCTGAGCAAAAGCCAACATTAATGATCTATTTGCTTTCAATACATTTTCTTGAGGCACAGAGATACTGTTTTCTTACTGACCACAGAAACTTACGTTGTCAAATAGCAGGAAGACCACCAAAATAAAGTGTCTAGAAGCCCAGGCTATTATGACAACCTCCCAGCTTCCTGTTTTAAGAGTTGTGTTTAATTTTTCTAACACAAATGTGGTTTACTAGTGTGGTTCCCAGACTTGGTCAGCTTGGAAATCAAGAGCTGCAACAGGTGGCTTGCACAAAGCTAGTTTGGGAGACATCATATCCACGGGCTGGGAAAACTTGTGCAGAGTCACCTCACTGCACAGAAGTGACAGATCCAGCTAAGAATATACCACTGCTCCTCTCTATGTGAATTCAAAAGCAGCAGCAACTCTGCAAAAGGTGGCAGCAATTACAGCTCCATATGTAGCTGCCAGGACACACTAAACAGTTCAGCAGTCTGGGTGTGTCTCCAGCTCCAAGTTTTTGCCCCAGTCTCTCCCAGGACAGGGCACGATGGTCACAGTATATTATCACATGACCTCTGAAGCCTGCATGATGCAGTATGAAAAGTATGAAAACCTCTGGCAAAACAGAGGTAGTTACACTCAAAATCTGCTTAAGACATGCTCAGTAACTCAAGAGAATAATGTTAATTGCTTCCACACACATTTACCTTTATACTCTGTTCTAGTGTACTGCCTGTCTTGTCTCTTAACTTTATGCAAAGGGACTGCTTGCTCGCAGGTAGGCACTCAAGCAAAATCCTGTATTATATGGGTAAGCTGATATACCTAGTCATGATTCATATTTTCTCAAAGTGCACACACATCATCTACTTCAGAAAGAATAAATCTTTGATGCGATTTCAAGAAGTGGAGAAGTTAAAAAGTTTTTATCTTCCCAAGACAATGCTGTGTCCTGTCCCATCTGCTCTGCTTTTTCACTATGCATAGTTTATGCCTCCGTGTCCTCTCTTTTGGAAACAGAAACATGCACTCATCAGGCCTTACTATGAGATACAGTGCAATACCTACATCACAACTGAGTTGTAAATAGCAGTCACATGTTAGATTGGGGTGGGAAGGAAGAGGGGGATAACCTAGCATGAAATAACAACAGTATTCTTAGCAATTAGAACAAGCAAAAATCCCTAACTACCTTGAGCCCTTATGAAAAGGTTTTCCCATTCTTCAAAACAACCAACTACCACCATCCAAAGCTATTAGTCCTGCTACTTTCAAACCAATCCTAGTTAGTACTATATGCAGGCAATGAAACTACTCTGCATGACAAAATACTGGACACCACAAGTAACAAGAGAGATGTGCTAGAAAACATGCCAGTGGGCAGAATCCTCTCAAAAGTACATCCTGATCCTTGCAGCTTTATAGCACGGTTTTCATCAGGAATAGTCTGAAAAGCATTCTATACAACGGCAAACCACTCCTTTACAGCCTGAAGGCAGAGACACCACCTTCCACCCTTACTCCCCCTCCTCTTGCAGGAGTAACTAGAAGAAGAAGGTCATCAGCTCCTTCATGCCGTTTGCGTATCAGCAGCAACAGCACTACCTATGGGGAAATGTAGATTTCTGATTCTTATGAACATGAGACACAGAAGACATGTGACGAAGGCTGGCTGCCAACAAGCCAGGATGGCAGAAGAAAGTCTTCTGGCAGCAGATTAAGTTTGGACATTAAAGCCCTTTAGATGGACCAGAAAAACAAGGACCAGCTCTGCAAGAAATACAAAAATATCTCAAGACTTAATTTTTTAACAGGCAAAGTTCAGTAAATGCAAAGATTTATTGCAAAAAATAAATTTGAAGGTGGAAAAAAAGGAACGGTTGATAGACTGATGATCAGAGCTGGTCATTTATGATCTTTAGATGTTATCTAAAGATTTCAGTTGAGCGTGACAGATAGGCACTGACACAATGACAACTCTGAAAGTTCTCTAAGAAAACGCCCACGAAGCATCAGCTAATTCTCGATCACTTTAACCAGCAGAATACTTCAGGTGGTCCAGGTAAACATGTAACTTCACAAATTATGAATATTAGACCAAAAGGATGAAAGGACGTAACTAGTCAGTCTTCCTCATTATCTTTAACTTTCCATAAGGCTTAGTCTGGTATACTTTTGTGGCTCCGAGTTCAGAACTGGGATTAAAGCACCTAGAAATCCTTGCCCACCTCCAAAAACAGACATCATAACAGGGCTATTTTAAGTGATGTTCAGGCAACTACCACTTATTCCATAAACAAGCACTGAGGAAGTGTGATAGTGCAAAGACCATTCCTTAAATTCTTATGACAAAAAGAAGAATCCATAATCACCTGAACTGCTCTCCTACTGAGTTTCTCCCACCCCTCACATGACTTTCCCATAGAATAAGGAATACACTGACACTACATGTTCCAGGACAATTTTGTGAGTGTTTTCAGAAGGCTATCAAACAGCATGTCAGTAATAAAAGCCTGGTTTATTGTAGTAGAACATGGTGCCATGCTATTTGTTACAGTAACCCTGCCTCTTTTGGCTCAAACATCTGCAGCTGGCTGCAGCTATCACCAATTTACTCAACTACCTTGAAAAGACAAGTGAAAAACATCAACACTGCTGAATGGCTGCCAATACCTGTAGAAATGAAGTTGCTCTCAATCATAAATGCCACCATTACAAAATTAACATTACAGAGAGTATTTTCTTCTTTCGCCTTTCTTTCATTCCCTGCAGTCTTCTGTTTTTTCCCTTCATCCTCACAGAATGTTGCACCCTATTTTTCTATTTTTAAAATCAAAATCTGTCACTCTTCACGAGATGAAAAGGTTGGTAAATCACTATATAAATGAGGGTGATGCAAAAAAAAACCTTTATATATATTCATACACAAATGTATACTTGTATAAGATATGTGTAAAAACAGAGTACCCCAAAGCACACAGAAATCACTTCTCAGAAGAAAAAAAAAAAAAAAGAAAAAATCTCTTCCCTAGAAGCTAAAACAGTTATTTGCATCAATTCCTGAATCACTACTACTAAGCAGTATTAGAATGTAAGATCATACTCCTACAGTTTTCTCCTCTTGAGATTTACAGTTAAATTATAAGAAAAATACTTCCTGGTTAAATGGGACAGATAATGCAATACAGCTTTTATCAAACCAATAAATATGTTATAATACACAAGCCTCTGGCCCTAAGAGACTTCCTTCTTCAGGTGCTGGCAGTTTATAAATTAGCTGATTTGTAGCATAGAAAAAGCTTCATAATTAGTACCTAGTTTATCATTAAAATCTTGCATTCACTGTATGATGTCACAGACTAATGAGTCTGGCTCTCATTTAAGCAAGCAATTATTTTCTGGCATCTCAGTACAGTCGATCCCATTATTTCCTCTGTAACTGACCAACTTCAACAGCTGCAATTCTTCTCTTGTAAATACAGAACACATTGCACAAGACAGGATCATAGTTATCACTCTTAAAATAATTCCACATAATGTACGGTTTAAGTTTGACAAGGCTTAAGATGCTTTACACTGCAGTCAGCAAAACTTTGATTTAAAAAGCACTGTACAGTAATTAGATGTAAACCACAGAATTACTTAAAGTACCACACTCATTGACTGTCAGAGCTTTTGCTGCAATAGATTAGACTCATTACTTAGAGACTGAAAAGCAGCTCAAGATTCATTTACCTCTGGTACTAGAAATTAATACATTTACTTCCGATTACAGCAGCGAATGCAACATGCAGATAGAAGTTCTGCAGGTCCAGCCATGCCAGATATCCTCCTGGACCAAAAGCAAGCAGGAGCAGGAAGTGTCCTAGCTGACTCAAATCTCAATTAGTGACCAAAGTGTTAAATTTTCCTAAATCCTTCTGGGAAAACCTAGAATGCATGTTCTCAGAATTTCTTCTGCTCCAACAGCTTGAAATGGCAACCCTCGGTAGTGTAGACATGGAAGATAATGGACAAATCAGTAAGTATTTAATTGCAAACAGCCATCAGAAATCCTAGGATTTCATCTACTTCTACAAAAATCTTTATTTCCAAGAACAAGAAGATATGAGAAAATACCTGTATCTTGTTTAGCATAAAAGGTCTACAAGGCTGAAAGCCAAGAAGCCCCCTCTTATTGGCCCTCAACAGGTGTCAGGAATAGTCTTCAATGAAGCAAAGGAAAAAGTAGTAGAAAAGAAAGACAGTATTCAGCAGTCTGCAACTGTACTGTACAGTATCCTGTATCCCTACAAAGTAAAAACCAATTAGGAAAGCATGCTTTCCAAAATCTAACAGTTTGTATACTGCCGTGCATACGCACAGAAGACAACTTTCATAGGACGCTAGTATTCATTCCCTCCACCACCCCTCACTTTTACCTTTTATTTTATAGCAGCTTTGTCATAAAGCTTTTTGTTATGGACTTTTAGGGTTTTGTTAATACCGGTTTCACATCAGGCATATTTCATGATGGCTTGGGATTTCAGACAATTTAAAGTATTTTAGTTTGTATTACTAGGAACAAAAGAAAAAAAAATACAAAGAGCAACAAAGCTGCTCCTGTTAGAAGGCAAAAGACACTGCCTTTTAGTTGTTGCCTTTCTAACATGTCACTTGTCAATCCTCACAGCCAGGTAAGGTGTCTCCAGCATCTGCTGGTACGGTTGCATTGTCTGTAGTATCATTCAGATGAAGCTATATAATCCATGAGGAAAGGGAAAAGAGAGAAGGAAGATTCCACCTGAAAACCCGTACACTGCACTTAAGTTTTGATTTTTTTACACCATTAAAGATACTCCAGATTTTTGACCCATAAAAGAACGACAATACTTAAGGTCCCTATGGATATTACACATAAAAATCTGTACTGATCAAATTCAGGAAGCCTTCAAAAATCAAGGCAAGCACGTTACCCAATTCTACAGGAGGGCCACGTGATATAATAGCATAGCAGTATAACTGAGCTCTGTAGCACAGCATACTTTTCTTCTGGCGCAGTGTTTTATCATTTAACATAAATGATTTAATCATTTATCAATGTATCAATTATGACATTATATTTGTGTTAATCTGCTACAAATACAAAAGGAAACCAGCAGCAAAGCCTTACAGCAAAAGGATAGTATTTTAGTTGTATGGCATTACAATTTCAAGTATGCTGTAACTTTTGAGGAAGAAACTGACCTTTGTGGTAGAATGTCAGGCACAAACCAGGAAGTTTTTAGTACTCTATCAAAAAGATTTGAATATTTGTGTTCAAGACACAAATTCAAACGTGACAACCTTTAGAGAAATGTATTCTTTAGACATGGATAAGGTGGCTAGTCTTCAGATTCCTGTAATCAGTGACCATAAACCAAATTTCAAGTTAGTTACCAACTTACCTTTGTTAAAATCATATACGGGTAAAGTTGAAGATACCAGCTTGGTCCTCTATAAGGAAGCATTACTTTATAACTTCTTATGTCCTGAAGAAGAGTTAGGATCTTCTTAAATCAAGTAAATTATTTCAGATGTTAAACAGAAAAAAACTACAGTACTACAGAAGTGCTTCTGCAGGATAAATCAGGCTACTCAATTCTGAGTAATGTTCATTAAAAAAATTCAATCTTTTTTTATTTGTTTGCAGAACTGTTCTCAGCTATAATTTAGCTAAAAGCCTTTCCATCCTCAAATAAAACATCTGCATGATACCTCTCAAGACAGAATCTTCTCTCAAATCAGAATAATTAAGCATTAGGCTCTAAAAAGGCCATCTTCACTGCATTCATTTGGTCTTTTGATTCTACTCTAATGGATTATCTATTTAACTTAGTCACAATTTAATCCAGTGTTATAACTCACGATCAAAGAAAGATTATTTTAATCCAGCTATAAAAGCTTGAGCTCTTGAGCTAACACACACGGCAGCCTGATTTAAAAGCTTCACCTGTGCTACTACCACTGCAGACCCTGCAGCGCAACATACTATAGACCAGACTCATCAGTCCCTTCCCACAGATTTGGGAAGTTAAACACTGCCTTAAGCCTGCATTTTCTAGTCAGTTCTACTCTAGTCAAGAAATACATACATCGTAGTCAGGGTCTCAGGTCAGCTATTTTTTTATTTTTTTTTAAGCTCTGTGAAGTGATGGTGGAAGGCACGTAGGTGGGTGGGAGAAACTAGTGCCAGTGAAATAGAAAGGTGAGAAAAAGTATTTTCCCCTCCTTCAGCAGATGAACAGTCCAACACTTACCACGTATGTTTCCCATTTCCCCAGATTATTTTAAGATAAATATTAAAATATTTAACTCTACAAAAAAACCTAATAAAGATTATGACATGACAGGAAACAGCATGAACTCTACTGTGTCCTACACCACAATGGTAAACTCACATCATAGTTGGCTTTTTCCTTCCCCTAATTATAAGCAGTGAAACCACAAAACCCATGTTAAGATCTTATCAGTGAAGGTCCCCTCCTGAGAAAAGTTCAGGAACGGCTGTACAAAGCAGTGAACGCTACTTAGCTTGAAGTTACTGAATTAGACACAAATTTAGAAGAGAAAGAATGAAGTCTGTCCATCTGGACACAATATTTGGACCTCATCTATCACTTGTGATATTTGTATTAGTGACTCCCTAATTAGTACTCTGGGGAAGCATTCCAAGTGACTACAAAAGTAACAAAAACCCCACAGTATACTGTTTTCACTGATCTGATGGCACCTCAGAAGTATAGAGTCAGAATACAAACTGGCAATTTGGGAAAAAAAACCCTGAGAATTTAGCCGAATTGTACGCAGTGTGAACAGGTTTTATATAGATTATACGTTACTGCCTCCCACTTTCATAACAGGACACTTAGTACCTCCATGGAAGCTTCTAATCAAGTACCTACTATAGCTTTTCCCTCAAGCTTTACACTGATGAGGCTAAACAACAAACACGAATCTTCAATGCATTTCTACTGTCAGCGTAAGAAGCAATGTTTAAAAACAAACAAATAAAAAAAACCCTCTGTTTTGCTATCGGTTTCGCTAAGTGGGTTATCTGTTCCAGATCATGCTGCTCTTAAAGACTAAAAAGTGCTTGGAACACCAAACCTAGGAAACAGAAAGCCAGACATACAGCATAAACACCAAATCTGTCTCCTGTGGTAATAATCACAGAGGAAGTAAGTGCTGACAAGCAAGTATAAGCTGTATCAAATAGACCTGTGATGGAATTTAATAGATCTACCAAGAAAAATATTTTTGTAGACTAAGTATTTACTGTTTTGTGAATACAAATGAGTTAAAACTGCAGATAAGATATGAACATTACTTTCTTGTAGAACTACCTTAAAAACTCTTAGCAAAACTGGTATTTTTACTTCTATATAAAAGTCAACATACCAACAGACTACAGGAGAACACACACACATTCATATAGCTCTTTACAAGCAACAGCTGCTGTTTGAAATGTAGTTCTAAGTCATGCTTTCCTGTTGATGTTTTGCTTGTATCAAAACATTTGTCATTGTACTTCTGCTAATATCAGCCCCAATTAAGAATTTAATTACCCTCTCTTACTGGCTTTATAGTCTAACAGCCTGTTTTCAATGAAGAGTGATATAATAAGGTAACACGCAGTATTCCCTTTAGTACCTCCTCCTGGTGAAGCTCCTTCCCAGAAAACTGTTTAAATTTAATAAGAAGTAGTCAGTGGGTTTTTTTCCTCCAGCTGTAGCATTTTGCAATATTTGATTAAAAAGCTACGCAAAAGCAAGCACCCTTCACTACAGGATTTGAGGCAAATGGGACTGTTAGATCACCCAACTAAGTAAAACTTCCCAAGTTGTAACAAGTACGCGTAATGCCTACCTGTGCTACTTTGGGCCACATTATAGCACTACCAAGAAACAACAGTGCTGTAACCAAACTGGGCCATAAACTGTCATTCTCAACTCTGATACTAGAAGCTGGTACTTTTGAAGTTGTCATGAAGCCTGCGTATCTTCATCCTTGTCTCTGATGAGGCCACAGTCCCTCACAACTGGAAGATACCACAGCATTAGCTATTATATTTTGTTTTGCCTAGAGAAAACATTAATAATCAGATTACCTTTGTCACCCAGTATATTCTAGGAAAGGTTGCTAAAAGATGAAAGATTTTATTTTCATATATACTATTATGCAATAGTAAGTTTTAACATCGGGGCAATCACCCAGATGCTAAGCAGACCATTTTTTAAAGCTATTTCTCTATTACAGTTATCACAGATTTTTATACCCTATGAACATTATTAGATTTCAAAACATGAACAAGGTCACAAAAGAAACCTGTTAGATACTTAACAGAAGTGAAGAGGAATCCTTGCAAATGTACTGGAGTTAGATTTGATTATTAGGGTAAAAATATATTGGGGGTAATCAAACAAATATGAAGTCACTTCCTTTTTTCCATGATTTCAAAAATGTATCATTTGACTGCAAAGATTTCTTCAGAATATCATATGCCCATCTTACTATAGTTTTATGTAACAAATAAAATTCATTCAAATTAAAAATACTCATTTCTAAATTCTATACTTCAAGTACTGATTTTTAATCAGGTTTTTCGTTATAATCCTAATATCAAAATAGACTTTCTGGTTGTTGAACAATGTAGTTTTAACATAAACAGCCCAACCATATTTCTTGAAGCTGCATGGAAGATGGCCAATTATTTACTGACAGAAGTCTAGTCAGTACGTAAGATTCGGCGGTTGGGAGGAAACATAAGAACCCATTAAAACATTATATACTTGATAAAAAAACCAAAAAACAACAAAAAAACCCACTCTTCACACTTTCAAGAATGAAGTCAAAGTTACACTTAAGCAGAGCAGGGAAGATGAACCTAAACTGGATCTCAGAAACATCTTCTCCTATAAGGTGCATTAGACAGTGACCCCTTAAAACTCTTAGCCCTCTTCTCTTTACCTCTTACCCTGGAAGAGAGGCACTGTAACACGAAACACAGTTACTTCTAATATATTTCTAAATCTCGCTCAGAGGACCATAATGCCTCGAGAAAGTGGCTCTCTAAAAGATTCTTTAAATCCTCAATCCATTACAATATTACAGAAGAGAGTACATTACCCCCCTCTGTACAGCATAGTATACAAATACACCCCTTTATATATATTTGCTGTAACAATAGCTTATTCTAGTTATATTTTATCCATTGTATTTCCAAAGCAAGAGAACGATTCCCAAAAAAACCCACCTTTCAGATCCTTAGAAAATAGAATTTTCTTGGACAAAACTCTATTGACCTGAAGACCTTAACTGTTTTTTGAAAGTCTGTAAACACTGTCTAAGAATCCAGAAGTGTTTTCGCTTTCTGCAGTTCAAATAATCAGTCCCTTTCCAAAATCACTCCAGAAACTAAATATTTTATTTAGATCTTGAAAATAGTCTAAGAAAAGCAATCTAATTGAAAACCTAATCCTGACTACTTATTTGTTTTCAAAAGGATGGGGAAACAAGTTTACAAGCAAGTTTTAACATGACAGTGACCTTTAACATAACATGACCTTTAAATATACCCCCCAACAGATGAGGTGCACACTCACAAGTGTAATCCAAAATAAGTGTATTTATGAACTTTATAATCAACAAATTGCTTAAACTGATTTTGAGGCAAGTCTCATCAATGAGAAACTAGTTTTAAGTGATATTTGCCACCTGAGCTAGAATCAAATCAGAATTCCCAGGGGAGGAAAAAAAAATAAAAACCAACACAGAAACCCACAAAACCAACACAACCCAACAAAACTAGTAATACAAAAAGCAGGTAGAAACAAGACTTATTTCCCTTTGCACCACTTTAGGAAAGGCAGAAGGAGAGAAGTAGGAGGGAGGAAAAAACATCTCCTCTTTGCAATCTCTCTTTCTGACCTACTTCCAAAGTTTTGAAATATCAATGAGCATGTGGTGACAAGCAAGTTGGAAAATGCAATTTAGTCAAAATGTTGAATATACTGTCTTATTGGATTTCCCCGATTACAAACACAATGAAGGTAGTACTAAATAAAAAAAAAAAAAAATTCCTGCAGTGGTCCAATGCTCAGTACCTGCAACAGGACTAAATACCCTTTAGCATAATCTTTGTATTCACTAAATCCAGAATTCAACAGTAGAGCAGCTGCCCAGTGCCTGGTCTGTAGAATTCAATGAACGACAAAAGGTTACCTTAATTCAATGAGATAATCAGCGCACATTTACCCACTACCAGGAGTTTTCCAACCATCTGCAAAGCGGCAGAGCTAACTCCCTATAAAACAACTGGTAGCATGCTGACATGTCCTCACATCCCTCATGTCAATGAACATTTATCTCTTAGCAACAGCTAAAAAGAAGCTGAACTTCCAGAAATATTTTAGACGCATCATGAGCCAACAATTTATTCCTAAGTGATTTTGATTGCTACTGATCTCCAAACAGATGTCTACTCTAATTGGTAAAATCTATTAAATACATACTTTAAAAAAAAAAAAAAAAAGAAAAAGTCAAGTTGTCAGGGCTTAAGAAAGCAGTAACAATGACAGTCATTATAGCTGTGCAGATAAAAGACAAAAGCTAACCTTATTTAAAGCTGCTGGCCTCACAATTATATAGGTAACAGTGAAGTAAACAAAATGCATGTGTTGTGAGTGGAGAAAAAAATTTGCTATTAAGGCTGTTGTCAGAAATTGAAAGGTAAGACATAAGTCTGCTAAAAACTAAGATAAATATTTTTGAGAGGAAAAGTAAAATAAGAGACTCAAGGTTAAAAACACTTTAGCTACTAAAACTATTTTAGGATTCCCTCCCCTGCTACACAGTGGTGAGACAGTTACTTTTGTTCTCTTCTCCAATTAAGAACACGAAGATACAAGTATCTTAACGAACTCTAAGTTAAAGTACAAAATTTTAATGCATCAAGCTTTACAAGTGAATTCCATATAAAACTTCTAAGAAAATTTGAAATTCACTTGTTTCAGTGAAACTCACTTGTAATAGCAAAATATCAAGCAAATTAGAATTTTATCGCAAGACAGAGATCAGGAAAGGAAACAAGCTTGTCCTCAGCCATATTAGTAGCTCTTCTCTAGAAATCCAGTCTTGCAGAGAGGTCTTTTCAAAATACATCCAAACAGAATATTGTTAAAGAAACATAAATCATTAAGATCCAGTTTCACGTTAGAGATTATGGGCAGTTCAGTTCAGAATTACATACAGAAAATTAAATACGGCACGTTAACACAAAGAAGCATGAACATCCAGCTTTTTTGTTTTCTTAGGCAGAAAGGGACTGCCAGCTGTCAGTCATTTTCTCAAATAGTCAACTCCAGCAGTTTCATTTCTAGTCTAACTCTGAAAATTATCAATACCTTATCAATACCATCACAGGCTGAAGGCAACTTATACACATATTGAATATGTTACTTAAGAAGGCATAGATATCAATGAGAAAGAGAAGTACCAAACAAAATTCCAGTACATCTCTCTCCCTCCACTAGTATCTTCTAGGCGACATAAAACAAAATCTGTTAAGCCTGGGCTGAACAGCAGCCACAATTATTTCCTTAAATTCACAGGCAGAATTGAGGTATATCTTGAATTCAAAGCAGTATAGGAAGTTGGGAAGACAGGGGAAGATTCCTCCAGTGGTTTATTATTCCAAATAAAGACTCCTACTATTCATCTCATGTTCAGATCTGAAAAGACTTCTGAAACTCTCTAATGAAAACCTAAAAACATACCTGCAAGATAAGCATCCACTCACTGTTTTTTTTTTTAAACACAGGGCACAAATGCATAAAGTGGAAACAACTGCCCATCACCACATAAATTCCAAGTGGCAAAGCCCAGAACAGAACTCATGTTTTCAAATTCCTAGTTCTTAAATAGTTCTCAGTGAATGTAAAATAGAGGGACTAGCTAAAGCCAGGATTTTTTTTTTTTTTTTTTTCTAAAAAAAGTTACTGGATTCCATGTTTTATCCAGAGAGTATCCATGTTTTAATCAAGAGAGAGTAAACTTAAATGTATAGATGTAAACAGGAAGAATTGCTTGACTACAGTGGAAGCTGTCACCTTTACAAATGAGGTAGTTTAAAATTTGTTTTAAGAACATTTAGAACCATTAAAAGATGTATGTACCAATAATCTCCTTCCTCACAAGTACGGCAGACAGGCATGTCAAGTGACCCAACAAAAGGAATTCTTTAAAATGGCCATGGAAGAAGTCATCACTGGTTTCTAAGACAGTACGAGCTCCGATACTTTTTCATGTAGTTAAAAATATGCATATACAAGCACAGTAGCAGACTACGCTGTATGAACATAGCACGCACTGCTATTTAACTTGACAATCTGCCCTGTAAGTTGTTTTCTCTAGTCATTTCTTGACTGATTTATCTATAATTTTTAGACCTTCAGAAAATATCTGTAACATCTGAATGAAAGCTTACTTTGCTAAATCAGCAGAATGTATGCCAAACACATGAAAATAAATAAATATTGCTTTTACTATACAATTTTCTATTATTAAAAGTAGCATTCATATTTGTAAAACAGCATTAACAAGTTTTCAGTGACATTCAGTTTTCACAACTGGATAATGAGGGAAGGGAAGAGAACTGGACAGTCCAAGGCAGAGCAGGAATATTCAGATCACAAAATACCATGTTTACGTACAACCCCATTGTTTATTACATAAACCTCCATGTGTATGTTTATAAACTGGCTGATAACCAAATACTTGCAGGAGTCAATACACTGTCCTCTTCCTCTACTACTAACATACTCTTGTTAACCTGACTCCTACAGCAGGTGTAGTAGTGTTCAGAGAACAAAAGAGAAAAAAATGAAGTAGGAAATGAAAGCTAAGTATCTTTAAATTTCTAACAGAAGGGAGGGACAGGACGGCCTTTATAAGCATAGAACTTGTTAACAACTACTATTAATTTCAATGATTATAATTGAGATTACTTTGGAGAAATTTTTTAGGCTCAAACTGCCTTCTTCATCACCCTTTAACTGAATTTTTATATAGCCCCTTTGCTAACTACTGCTCATTATCCACCAGTCCTGAGCACTTTAGAGAACTCCATGGTACTTGCAAGTTAGGTGTTACTCATATTTTTACAGTTCAATGTAAAAGACGTAAGCAGGAGCAAATAAGGTATCCATACAACATAGTGGTGGAACCCAAATGAAGCCTAGCAGGCTTCAGACCCAGCCTCCTGGGTGTGGTATATAAAGCTAGAAGTTCAGTGACTTTATGTTCTTGTTTTTACAGATTTCAGGGAGTCTCTAGAAAGCAAAAATCAGGATGCTCACTATTCTTAAAGCAACACACAGAAAATGCACTCATGCAACAAACTTTAAAAACAACAAAAAAACAAAATACCACAAAAACAAAGACACTGTGAATTCTCCAGCAACGGTTTTCCCAGGGGATGCTTCCACCTCTCTTAAAACTTCTTTAGCTTACACTTTGGGTATTTGCTGCAGCTGCCTGCAAGTTTCATCATCATAGTCTTGCATAAATAAACGATACTTTCTGTTTTATTAACCAACAGTTAGAAGAAGCCCACAAACTTTCAATTCTAGTTGAAGCAGAATACTGTAGGCTGGGAGAGACCTCTGCAGCACATACCCCAACCTACCACTCAAAACAAGACCAGACTTAAATGTTCCCTCAGGTTGCTCAGGACCTTGCCTAGTCAAGCTGACCACCTCTGAGGATGGAGGTTCCACAGCCACTCCAAGCACCTGTTCCATTTCTCTCCATCCTCACTATAAAAGATTTTTCTCCTTCATCTACCTGGAATTCCCCTTGCTGAAACTTGTGCCAGTTACCTCTCATCCTTTTGCCATCTGAGAAATAGCAGTCTCCATCTTCACTATAATCACCTGAGTGCTGAACAAGGTGCTTTAACACAGCAGTCCTACAAAGACAAAAAAAATTCTACACATCTATGATAATTTTACCTTGATTATACTCCTTTCAACTGTTACAAGTAACTACTTACTTGTTAGTTAAGAACTATGTATAGTCAGTGTCTGAACATGGGTGCCACGGACATTTGTCTCTTACTAAGCCAAATGCAAACACTGCTAGTTAATGTTGCCACGGATACATGGACATTACATAAAAATTAATTCCTAAAACTACAGTCAGTCATTTTCACCATTTTGGAAAAAAACAGAGCTGCGAAATTGAAGCCAACTTCAAAGCACCACTAGTGATTAAATTAAATGCTGGAGAACACATGGAAAATGTGTGGCAAACTTATCACAGCTTATGCTAGCCCCAACTTCTATTAAGGATTCTTCCTAGATGAGGAAACATCAGCCATGCCTCCCAGACAACTTTGCTGAGATCATACACAGCTTTTCTCCTGTGCCAGGGTCCTGCTTGTAATTAAAAACAGAAGTCTCAAGCCTGCTCCACCTAGTACTGCATTAGTTGGTAACTGATGGGCTATACCACCACAACCACAAGGGGAGATAAATGAGGCTCTCTGCCCTTCTAAAGCCATAACACTTGAGAACGCAGAAATTCCTGCACACGCGTATCTATTACTCTAGAGATAAGGCACAAGAGTTGACAATTTACAAGTCTGCAGTTTTCCTCCCCCAAGGACTTTCTCCTTATGTAACCTGAAGTCACAATAATCTGCACAAACTTAGAACTAAATGCAGCAGCCCTAGAGTTGCCTACACAGACGTCCTTTTAACAGTTTACACATTCATATTGTGAGAAGGCTGCCTGTGCCTGCAAATTAGAAACTTTAAGCTCTTCTGCAAGAACCTGGAGAGGAAGGGGTGGGGGGGGGTGGGGGAAACAACACCACACAGAAAAATATAAGTGACACCACTTATAATTTCCCTCAGTGAGGAGGGATATAAGTAGATGGAAAAAACAACCACCACACACAAGTGACTTTGCAACCGAAGGAAATCAAACTAGTTTAAACATTTGTTTGTCCCTTATCAGGTAACTACAAAGGACTGCAGTCGATCTGTCAGCTAAGTGGTGCCTGATTTGATGAGCATCATCCTCAAAATTCTACAGCCACAATCTGAGCCCTAATAGTATTGTTCTGGTACACAACAGCAACTCCCTCTGTTTGGTTCCAGAAAGTCCTAGTGTCCTGACTTGAAACAGGCCCTCACAATGATAGGAACTATGGGTCTGTCCCTATACCCAGGCAAATACAGTCCTGAATACAGAGAAGAGAGCTGCCCTTTGAAAGAAGATGCTAATAGGACCATAAATGGATTCAAAGTTGTAAAGATGACTTTTAACACCAATTGAGTAATTATTTTCTCAATGCTAGCCTGAAATTCTTTCAAAAGTGAGTCTTTTGCCATTTACAACCACCAAATTGGAAAGCTACAGTTGATAAGTGGTTGATCTACACCTGGGGATCTTTGTTGAGAAAAAAAATCATCTGTCAAAAAACAGCAGACAACCTGAATTGCAAGCTATCAAAAGTTTCTCATCACCTATTTTATGACAAAGTTCCTTCAACAAGAAACAACATGGAAATGTTACCACATTTCAACTGCCACAGAAAAAACACTCAAGAGTCAAGACAATCACTGCTATTGAACATAGAAGAGGAAAGACACTTAAGATAGGTAAGGATACAGCACTGAGAAAATATGCAAGGTAGTTCTCCTTATATCTAAGGCAGACTTCTGCTATTTCGATATTCTAGAAGGAATCTTGACAAAGGAGATATCCAGGTAGTGAGTAGTTAAAGAAAAATTAATCCTGGAGGAAAAATGCAAAGAGTAAAACCTCTAACTGTAGTTTAGGAATCAAACGTCACTCCCAGTTAAGACAGAAGAGTTCACAGAAAATAGCATAGATGAACAAACACAAACAGAACTCCTAGAACTACACATGATTTCTTTAACTCACTGCTGTCAGGTTCAATACAGGACTCACCGCAGTACATCACACCAATTAATTTTTAAGAGAAACTACCAAGAGAATCAAATTTTAGCAAGATTTAGGTTTAAACACCTTGCAGTATAAGGTCTGGAATCACTCCTTGAAGTAAACCAGAATCACGAGCACATCACGCAGAACTACATTCCAAAATACCTACCTTGTGTAAAAAAGGGTAACTAGGGTCTTCCCTGATGGTTCTACAGGAAACTGCAAACAGATGACCTCTTTGAAGTCACTGACATCAGAAATTGGAACCCAACACCCCCCCCACACACACACCCTCACCCACCCTACCTTATGAAGGAGCAGACCAATCTAACTTAGGAAACAGCAGTTTTTAATTTCCCTCCCACCACAGAATTCAAGAAAACTTTTACAAGCATGCTTCTTGGTTTGATCCAAATGTGCCGAACTGTAAAATACAGAAAAGCTCCAAAAGCCTGATACACCTATTTACAGTGGTATGAGCTGCTTCTCCAGGATATGGGATGACAAGACTCTTCCACTTCAGTTTTAAATGCTTTAAATCTTGTGAATTGAGATAATGAGAAGCACAAACATGAGAGTTAGTGTTTGTCAAGTAACTAACATTCCTCAGTCTTTTGTCACCATGAAGATGTCACAAGAGGAAAAACACAGGTTGTCTCTAAAGACAGTATTTTATGGATTGATACCAAGTCTAGATTTCATTTTTCTTTTTTTCATACTCCTGTCTACAGTCTCTTCAACTGTAGCACTGCAGAGACTCTTACAGAAACTTACCCATCACTGCATTTTGGTGCTCAGACTCACCCTCAGGAGCACAGACTCCACATAAAGCCAGCTCCAAAGTTAGGCATTATGAACATCCCCTTATGTGTAAATCAGCAAGATACACTATGTAGCACGTCCTTTCTGCCTCACTTTTCTGTTTCTGCTCAATGGAAAGTCTAAAGGCCAGAGGGAACAAGGTAGAGCAAGCAAAGAAGTTCAGCCAACAGTCTCTTGTTGCCTACCCACAGGAAGGCAGGAAGCTGAAAAACTGTGCAGGGAGGAGCCTGGATGCCAAGAAAGCAATTCTCTATAGATTGGCCCTCTGCCTGAAAGACAGAAGGAGGAACACCCAGTGTCTGCACTGGCACAAACTACATACCAGAAAACTGAAATTCAACCCATGCCAAGTTACACTTTGAAAAGCTGAATGTACGTAGGCCAGTGAAAACAGAACTAGGAGTTCAGAGTATGAAAAAGTAATAAAACAAGTTTGGGTTTGCATGAAGTCATCTTAGAAAGACAAACTGAAAGTGAAAGGGGGATTAATAAAAATTTTCATGCCAAGAATTAAGACGGAAACAACTACTAATACAGTTGCCGAGCTGTTCAAGACAGCATTCAGGAGAACCAAGAAACCACAGTATGGATCAAGTCATCTCCATTTGTACTGCATCTTTCGATGTACACTCTAAGTAGTAATTATTCTGAACATAGCAAAGATGTAACCACTGAGATATGCTACGTATTCCGACAGTCCTCTGAAAATGCTACAGTGGCCGTTACTTCACCTTTTAAAGCTGGATTTATCATTTTAAATTATATTTAAAAGTAAGTAAATAAAGAGCTGTCTACAGCCTACAAACCTCTGCTTTTTCAGGTTTAGTCACACAGCATTTGTGCTCTGGAGATGGCTAACTCCTAAGACCTAGTAGATCTCGCGCAGTTCCCAAACTGCAGAACCTTCCTAGTGCTTGTCCAAGTGTCGAGGAGAAAAAGGAACAACACAGAACACGCATGCATGCAGAAACCACCACCAATGCTGCCACTGTACAACTGACACCATTAAAGATAAACACCGATTTAAAGACTAACCATAATTTTTAATTACCACTTTACTGCTACATTTCCAAAAGTGTATTTTAATGCATCAAAGGCTTATTGAAAAGCTAAGTATCACTCAATGTGTTCAGGTTGATCTTCCTCCCTGTTCACACCCTTATCAGTTTTTACACTGCATTTTCTGATTAACTTACTCATACAGCCCTTTTCAGAAGATGCTGGGTGAGAGAATGTATGAAGCACAAGACAGAAGATATCTATGCAAGATACTCTGAACATAAGGAAGAACACATAAGAGCAGTTAAATTGTTAAAACTAACTATGCACTGCAATATAGCAAAGTGCATAAGCTCAGACTGCTGAGCAACAAATGTCCTTCTTTTTCTGCTTCCACGTGTGTGTGGGTTTTGGTTTTATTTGCAGAAAAGAGAAAAATATGACAAGTCTTCATCCTAAACAACACCACTGTTTTCAGTTTCTCTTCATTGTTAAGGTGGCTGGCTGGTCCTTTAACACACCAATTTAACACTTTAAAATGGGCACCTTTTGAAGTGCTTTGATTCAAGTTACCTGTCCACACCAAATAAGCATCTACTTTAATGTAACCACCATAACATTTAGGATAACTGGGATGTCCTTTTGAAATGTAGTTTATACTACTCATTACACTTTATATGGTGTACAGCCTAGACACTGTATAGCTGATGACAGCTACTGACCTTGCAGTGGAATCTGTCCTTCCTATGAGTCCTGTGCTTGCACCTCTTCATACAGAAGTGAAAAAGCAACCCACCCACATACACTAGAGAATGGAAAGATGTGGAAGAAGAGAAGATTTAAACAGCTGCACTGCATACTTCCTCTTCCTGTAACTTGGAGTGGACACACCTTTGCCTAAATCCAGAAGAGTCAGGATAACACTTGAAGGAAACATATCATTTTTACACAAACACTTCCTTCCAAGACTATGGATAATCGGAGGAAACATGGTAATACAAGCTATGCTGCTGTAACTAACTGCATTTCTACGTCTAATGAAACAACAGAACTACATCTAGTTGCATTGGAACACCCAGTTAATACAAAGACAAGAAAAGCAGCTCCATATCATCTAGTATTAACTGGGTGTTCCAATGCAACAAAGACAAGAAAAGCAGCTCCATATCATCACCACCAAGAGGAAAATTTAGCACTTCAAGCTCCCTGTTCCACAAAAGTATTTCATCAAATGCAAAACACTTAATACCCTGGTAACATAGTCAAGGCTTCAGGTCTGCAAAACTAACTTCGGTCATTGCAACAGTAACTATCTTCTCACTGCACTAGATACTCTGATGCCTTCGGAAGGGGTTTGGGAGGAGGGGAGACTGCAGGGTGGAGAAGGAGAAAAAAAAAAATTCAAGAAAACCCACACCAAAACAAAAAACACCAAAAAACCCCCAAACCCAACACACACCAACCACACAGGCAGTACCGTATCTCTTCTGATCACCTTTTACTCACTCAGGAAGAAAGGTTCAGTCTGCATTTGGTATTATGAGTGTGAAGTTCAGATTGCTGAAGAGAGAGCTCTGATGCACTTCTGATGCACTATATCTTTTAACTGTCTCATCCTGATGAGATGTTAATTATGCATTTAAAAAAAAATAATCAAAATTACTCAAACTTCCACAGTCATCTGAACAGATTTCTGCACATCCTCCTGTTCTTTCTTTTCCTCAAGGGAAGTCAACAGAAGACATACTTGAACTTCACCTCTAGTATTTAAAAACAAAAAAGACCAAACAAACAAAAAGAGCCACACAAACAAAAAAGCATCTCTTACTTCTGCTAGCTATACAAACAGCCAAAGAAACCTTAAAATACACCAATCTCTTCAAAGACTAGCCACTCCTAATAGATGCCAGTTAGCCACATTTTATTGTGCAAAAATTCAGTAAGTAATCTTGACATGCCCCATACTACCACTTAAATACTTACAACAGAAACAGGCTAACAGTTTTCCTGCAGTGTCC
Organism: Charadrius vociferus; assembly: GCF_000708025.1. NCBI lineage: Eukaryota > Metazoa > Chordata > Aves > Charadriiformes > Charadriidae > Charadrius > Charadrius vociferus. The sequence continues at coordinate 2,068,690 of NW_009649180.1, forward strand.
TTCTGCTTATTCATGAATTACCGTCAATTACAAATGAACATGCAGTTACATCCCAATAACAGACACCTATTTACAGTTACTTTCAGAACTGTTCTTTAGGTGTATTTAAAGCCATACAGCTTGAAGACCAGTAAAAATCCCATATTTAAACCAAGTCTATATATATTTGCCTAGTAACCTGTGCCACAACTAGTACAACTAAGCAGTGCACTACACTGATACCCAACTACTGATTTGCCAACCCCACATGAAAACTATTTTTGTCGGGAAAAAGTGTATGCTGAACAGTTTTTAAACAGGCAAGTCACGCTGCTAATTTTGAGACACCCAAATGAAAGCTTATTTCTTGCCAAAGCACTTGCTAGAGAACAGATTTGTTTGGCTAACTTCTAAAAGACAGATTTATCCTTATACCAGTATTTCAGTATGGCAGTAACGGCTTCTTCAGCACTGTGACCCAACCCACATTTCTTGCAAGGGATGCCAGCCCCAGTAGGTAGCCTAACAAAGGAGATTTTTGTTCCCACAGAACTCACATGAAGCATCATAGTACTAAACTGGTTTGGTTGCTCAGTACTCCAGCCTTCAAAATTTTCATGCCACTAGAGTATCAGAATTACAGAAGAATCTCTGAAAGTACTTAAACAACAGACAAGTTGTTTAACTGCAAGTCATGAAATCTTTATAGTGTATGGCTACAGCAGTAATCACACAGTAAGCAATACTTCAAATTTCCGTTCTGATTATTGGGCAAGAAGCTTCATGCATCCTTCAAATACCCAAGAAGTCTAATCTGACAGACGTAGATAGATATCCACATATAAAAGCAACCATATTTAACATATATTTAGAGAAGCTCACAAAACTCAACCTCTAACCACCAACATTTGTAGTGTCACCTCTGATAGTTCCACAAACAACTGTTCTTGTAGACTTCACTAAATATTTCTAACGCAATCACTTTCTACTCTGCACCCTCCAGCACCTTACAATCAGCTGAAGAAAAAAGGCAAGTGAAAACCATCATGCAGTTTCTAGAAGGTGACAGTAATAGCATCTTTACAACGGCAAAGTTGTCTGGGTTATTCCACACCAAAAAAGAATTGCCACCAAACTTTACCACTGAGAAGTGAAGGAGGAAAAAAAAAAAAAAAAAAAAGAGAAAAAAAAAAAAAACATCAAACCCCAAACTAACAAATATTCTAACTAACCCAATTCAAGTAGAACAGGCAGCTACCCTCTCCCCCACCACCACCCAAGTACACTGAAAATTCAAAACACACTTCACCATACTAAATAGGGAATGATCAAAGAATGCCTACAGACATGTCTTTGACACTATCCTTTCATAAACAAAACACTAATTGACACCCCCTTCTCCCTCAAGGCTTAAACCCTGTGAATAATTAACCTGACAACAAGGCCAAGTAATAGCAATAATAAACCCATGTTGGAAGTCCAACAAAACTGAAATAGGAGGAGGATTCTGCTGTTTAGCTGAATTTGTCACTCAGACACCTTTACTTATATTCCTAGAATATTTACATTAACTCCAGTTCCTATTAACTGTAGTTTTAAAGCTAAGTATCTACATACAAATATATTCAAAAACACTAATTCTAACAGTTTCAAATATCAAGAGTTCTACTGGTAGTATTTTGAACGGTATTCAAACTACAAGAAAATCAGTACATCCAGGCATAAAATGAAGGTAAAAGGCCACAAACAAATCACACTGCAGATTTCGGCAACACCAGTCTGCCAGGCAAGACAGAACAATCTCACACCTAGAAGGGAGCATACAGCTGTACCATTCCCTGCTGCTCTGTTTATCTAGTAAAAAGTCAAAGAGCAAACTATCCAATGCATAATGGCAGGACATAGGGAGCTAAGTAAACGTCCTTCACCAGAACTGATTCTGCATGGATCTTTGACATGCATCCTCAATTATATACATTTAAAAGGTAAATAATGAACAAGAAGAATCATTATTTTTGCATTAGGCAAATAAACAAAGAACAACAAGAATAATTTTTACATGACTACATTTGCTCTCATTTTTGAGACTTACCTGGTCTTTTTCATGGGGTAGAAGGCTGACGGGTGGAAGAGAAGCGGGGAAAGTGCTGGAGTACTTTGGAGCTCCTTTGCTTTCCAAACTACCATAATTCACTCTATACTGAGGTCCATCCTTCAGTAATCTCCCATTGTTCACAGCACGTTTGGCCCCCAGACGCAACCTCTGCTGAAAGGCAGGATTGTTGAAAATATTTGCTAGGTCATTTTGACTTCTCAAATACTTCTCTATGTTTTTCAGGGAGGAGCCATTTGGTTCTTGAAGCCCTTCAATTGCTCTTCTCAAGAGTTTATTCCAATCCACATTACGAAGCTCATTACAAGCTCCTCTAGATCCTTTAACAGATTTAGGAACAGGGCCAGGTTTAACAGATGAAAACCGTCCAGGATTATCTGGGTCCTTGTAGGATGCAAGGCCTTTGTTGGTAACTTTAAGAATAGAACCATCTTGAACACTAAGTTCCAACTGTTCCGAAACAGTCTTCTTATCTAATCCATGGGAAGCACAAACAGCATGACATATTCTCTCTTCAGAAGGCCTTTGCTTTTGCTTTTTCACTTTTTGTATAGCTTCAAGAATCCACTCCGTATAAAGAGGGTTGGCAAGTTTTACCATGGTTGACCAGTAATTGTTTCCAGCCAAGGGTTACCCATAGAGGTTCCTCCTTATCCTTTTAGCAGATCTTTCAGAGATCGTTCACACCTCAAACACAAATCGAAGGATTCCACACACTGCTTGGTGCATCTCAAAAATATCCATCCTGAGGAGTCGGAAAAGGCAGGGAATTATCTCCTGACCAAAACTTTCAATTACTTTACCGTTACAGAAAGGTAGAAAGGATTCATTCGTGGTGATACTCGTACATCCTTAGAAGAAAGTTTGTTGCAACCTTTTAAAATACAAAAGAGGCAGGGAGAGAATACAGTTAATGCTGAAGTAGTAAAATGAAACAGAATGCATTCAGACATGCATTCACACTGTAGATGCTGCAGTATGCAAAAATCTATGTGATATTATATGAAATGTTTGGTGTAGGGTGGGAATTGGCGAACAAGTCATCATAAAATCCTTCTACTTCTCATAACATTCACTGGATTTAGTTTTCCTAAATTCCATCACCCCAACACTTAACCTACTACTGACTTGTTGGGACAATTTTTGTTCAGCCAGAAATCTGACCACATTCTCCAGAACAAACTGACTACAAATCACTTCCACACCCACTGGTACAAGAAAATTACTATCTGCATTGATTATACATGCCCTAAAAAAACAAAACAAAACAAAAAACCACACAAAACCCAAACCACCACCACCAAAAAACAATCCTCAAGTGATGAAAGTCAAATTATTAACCACTACCATTTCTTACAGTATGCTGTCTGTAAGTGCCATGCCATATGTTGATTACACAATTCAGATAAATCAAAAACAAAATATCAGAACTGAGTTACTAGGATTACATATTTCATTAATACCTAGGTGCCCTACAATACAGAAAGGAATCACAAAGGTACTTCCCATTCTAAGGTGTGCAATAAAAAGGCACATGTTTTTTATATAAACTCTTAGGAACAGAAATGAAAATGAAGTAACAGGAGGCATTTTCATATAAATACACTGTCAGCATGAAGATGTATAGAGAGGTCACATTGACAAAATATGTTTCGGTGACTCACAGTTTAACAAACAATTTACTTATTATGGAATAGATCACTCCAACAGAACATTCAGCGGCTATAAAAACTTTATGTAACAAACCTGAAAGAAAATCTTGATCAGGAGTTTATTCGTTCTGCAGGACTATATATGAAAAAAATATATATTTAAGAAGCCACATAACTAAGACTGTAGGCACCTAAAATAAATATATTTGAGGTATTAGTTTTTTCTGCCATGAAATGTGAGGGAGAACTTTTGAAGACATTAACAGAACTGTATAATTACTTCAAATCAAAGGAAAATAAATAAAAACCAGAAGAGGAAAATCTTCATTCTCAATAAATGGATTGTCTTGTAAAGTAGAAGATTCACCAGTTTCACAGCAAAGTCTAAAAGCGAGTTAATCTGAAACGGCATTTATAAAGCTATGGCAAGCAGCCTACAACCAACAATAATATACACGATTATAGAAGTCTCACACCTCATTTTTGTTCATTTATTGAAGTTGTCTTGCATTTCAATCACGTTTAAAACTTGAGTAAATTATAAATAGGAAAAAGAAAACCTGAATTGATGCAGTAATCTCAATTATTTTCAACCTGTTAAAAAGATTCCTCTGCAACTGTGAAGAGAATGAATACAAAAACCACTTTTGGTCCCATACCTTCTCCTCCCTCTACCCCTCAAAAATCTCTTTAAATATAAACTCTAGATCATGTTTCACACATTATTACACCTACACAACAGGATTTGTAACAAAAGAGCAGCTGGTTATTGGTGAATAAAGTTCTTCCATACCCAAATAGCAGAAATATTAATTAATTTTATTAATTTGTCATTCTTTAGGTTTATTGAAGCTTAAGCATTTTCAGATTTATAAATACAAAAGTTGAACTGACTGCCAGAATGAAAAGACACATTCCTGATAAAAATGCAGGCCCTGGATGTTTAATTGGTTCTCATACTGAACCCTACTGATCTACACAGATTGGATCCTGTTTCTTGCTTCCAGTCTGTGCTCACACAAGTTATATTTGATAACAGTTCTGTGTATTTCAAGTATTTGTAATAAAACAATGTCTCTAAACAGACATTTTAATTTAATCCAGCTAGCAAAAGCCATTCTTTCCTGAACAGCATTGTTTATATTCAGTATTTTCAGGTAATTCCAAAATAACACTGTAGCTGCAAAATGGAGACAAATATAGGGAAGGAAAAAGTTTCCATGGTATTATGAATCCTACAACTCTGACACTGAAAATATAATAATGCAACAAAGCATAACTATATATATATAGTGGAGGGTCACTCACATTAAGACTATTTTATACATGCTGCCTAAGATTTGGAAGTTCTCTGTAGCTACATATAAAGCCCCAGATTCCTAGAAAGCTACTTTTAAGTTTAAAAGTTATTTAGTGAGGCTGTTCTACTATGAGTCTTCATGAAGATAGTGAGTACTTAACTAAATGCTGAACACTGCATTTGCTGAGTCAGATGTACTTGCCTCATTTTTAAACCTACTGCAATACTGTTGTATTAAATTTCGTACAAGCAACCACATCACTTCCATTACATTCCAGAACACACAGTGCAGGGTCTGTTCCAAGCACCTGGACACCGATGAACACTTCAGCATAAATGCTCTAACTTGTGGGTTACAGGAATTTTTATTGGCCAGCGACTGTGGCAAAAGATGAGCATAAACCTGTATCTTCATGTAAAGTCTGCTGCTTGGTACAAGAATTTCACAGCAATATATGTTCAGAACTACATTTTTACTTATTTACTTAAGACTCCCTATGTGTAATACAACCTCCTGCATAGTAGCGCCTACTAAATCAACACAAGTTGAGTGTATCAGCAGGAGCATAGAGTTTCCAACACACAGGGCAAGATATTTCAACAGGAAAATCAAGACATCTTAAATGCACACCTTCCAACAGAACTTAAGTTCATTCTGCTTTAGGAAACCATGCAAAGCTCATCCGATCCAATTCTGGAATTGTTTTATGACAACCTAGACTTTCTGTTCTTCTGCCACTTTGACTGCATATGTACTTGAAGTGTAGCACCCTGACCTCCACAACCAATATGACAAGTTCTACCATATGTAAAAATTCAGAATAACCTCTTAATAACAAGCATCTTTGCCAGCAATATAATTCAGCTCAGTGATCCTGGAGCTAGAAGTTAAACAGGTCTTTCATAAATCAAGTTAAAACAGTCTGATCCAAGATTGACAACACAGAGATATATACATATACATGCTGAGTGACTGGATTAAGACAAAACAAACTTTCCAGATTCAACATAAGGATGCACAGAAGTTCAAAATGACATTCTGGTTTTTAAGTTTGAACTTGATTTCACTGAAACCACAAAAAGGTGGTCATACAGCATTTAATATAAAAAGTGTGATGCTAACCCAGATTTTGAGGAAATAACAATTTTTAAGAGTGATTATAAATTAGCAGCAGGCACTCATGTCTTTTTATTAATTTTCTGTCCCTTGTAATTAAATAACTTTTAATCAAACTCTCAACAGTATCTATCCAATCACAGATTAGATTTTCCAGACTGTTAAGTGCACAGAACTACTTCCAAGTTTCTACGTCATATTTCAGCTTCTACACTCTATGGTGTCTTACTCTGAAAACAAGAACATTTGAGAAAGTTTGATTGCACTATATTACGGGCCAAGCCTTTTAACAAGTCTGCCACTGAAGAACTGCAGACCATAAGCATTCAAAGGGTTAAGTACATTACCTTTAAAACATGAGAAGCCATCTCTAGTCAAGGCTTGTCCCTTTACCTAAGTCATAAATTATCAGATAAATACAAAGAAGTTGCAAAATTGCAGCCTGGGATTTAGAATGAATGCAAATATGTTCTTTATAAAGCACACACCTATTGTACAGCTGATTGTAATTAAAGAATGCACTGACTGAAGATGTCAATCTTAGGTGTCATCAGTAATCCTATAATCCTGTAATAAGGTCTTTTTTAGACTGAACTAGTATCTGGAATTATTTCCAAGTGATCCAGATTGTGAAAACAAGCTGTCTACTCAGAAAGACACAAAAAAAAAAGTTAGCTACGCTCACCCCCAAGAAACAAAACTAAAGTTATTGCGCAAGTATCCAAAAGCATTTCACAAAATACAATCTAGTGTGGGGGTTTTTTGGGTTTTTTTTTTTTGAGAAATTCATTAAAAAAAATCGCTTTGACTGTCTTAAATGTAAATGGAGTTAAACCTTTAAAACCTGATTTTAACACAGCAAAAAATAAAGGGGGGGGCGGGGAGAAGAGAGATGAGAGCAACTTGTGCAACCTGCTGGTGACCTGTGAAGCACAATTTCATTCTGCTCCCTCCTACCTGCTCTGCACATACTCAGGAGAAGCAACAGCAGGCCAGCTCTCTGCTGCAGCATCAGGGTCAGGTAAGGATTGCAGCAGAGGAGGAGGAGGAAGAGAAGACTGCCATTGCATTCAGTAAGCTTTTTGCCATTTTTCTTTCCTCCAAACCATTACTTAGAATTCTACAGCTAATCAACTCTCTGTTAATGATGCCAAGGAGGCAAGATACTTGTTTTCCCATTGCAAAAGACATGCACCTACAAAGAGACGGAGAGAAAACAGATCCTGGCAAGGACTCCCGGCACACACGACATTCTTAAAATTACTCAGATCATGAAGCCAGCTATTGTATTATGCTTTATACAGCATAGCTTTCAATTAAACAAGGAAGGGCAATGACGCTTGCACATGCTTTAAACTGACAGATAAGGAGACATCATGGTAACTTCAAAACTACCCCAAAAGACTTGGGGGTGTGAGGAGTAAAAGTGGTACATGTGAATCAAACTGATTAAGTGCCTGCACTCTGCAATAGCCCACAAATTAGTTTAAGATCATATGCTAAAAAGCAGTTCATAACATGACAGCAGCAAGCACCACCAAAGGAAACAGCACCAGCACAACACGACACCAGCAAAATCACCTAAATTCACCCTTCTCACCCTCTTGCACTGTAGTTCTGAGCACTCAAAATATGGTACTAGAGAACACCAGGGAGCATGGGAAGGTAATATTCACTGCCAGCAGTTAACCTGAGAAGAGGTTGTACTGAAAACATTTCTTCTTGGGATAGTGATTTTTAACAGAAGGAGTATCTGCTTCTCGCAGAGTGGGTTATTTTCAGTGCTCAGAGACAGAAGCTAAAGGTGAGGTCTGGGCAAAGAAAATAAAAGAAAATACGGTGTGAACATCACTTCCGAAATGTGGCTTTAGAGGCTTGTATATTCCCCTCCCCAAGTTAGTTAAAATTTTTGCAGTATACCCAAGCCACGGAGATTTGCAACGCCTAGAGCCTAGCGCCAAGGCATTGTTGTATTTGACAGGGGCCGAGCCGGGGTTGGCTTTTGAACCCTCCGAGCCTTACTCCGGGATTTCTCGTTTCAAAGGCAGAAACCCCAAGCCCGCAGGCTCTGCTCCCCGGGGCACGGCGACCCCGAAGGACAGGGCAGCCAGGAGAGGACGGCGACGGCGCGCACCTGCACCCACCCCACGGGGGCGGCGGCCGCCC
>NW_009649180.1:2078269-2078906 GCF_000708025.1 Charadrius vociferus
GGAGGGGGGGGGGACGAAAAAAAAAAAAAAAAAAAAAAAAAAAAAACCCCCTCAGCCATCCCCTGCCTCCCTCCGCCACTCCATTCCCCCGCTCCCCACCCCATCCAGCACAGCCATCGCCTCCTGCTGCTGCTCCCCCTCCCCTGCAAAACGCAGGGCATTGCAATGCATTTACCGAGCACAAGTGCCTGCAAACACGTGCATCTGCCTCCAATGCAAAAGGAAAAAAATAAGTACCCAGCCTAGTGACAAGCCCCCTGCACTGAGGAGAGGGGAGGGAAAGGGGGTTATTATGGCAAATTGCAGCCTGTCACCCAACGCAAAACAAAACCCACCGCATGCCCCCTGCTACCCTCCCCGCAGAAACTCCTGGGAATCTAACCTCCGATGCAGGTTTCCCCCCTTTGCTTGCAATGACCTCCTTTCTCTGCCTGTGTGTGTGTCTGCAGCAGCGGTTCCTGCGGAATGTGCTGCCCCTGAAACGCGATCGCGGCTCCTCTCTCTCTCTCGCTCGCTCGCTCTCCCCTTCTCTGTCTCTCGCTCGCTCTCTCGCTCTCTCTCCTGGCTGCAACCAGAGCCAGGAACACAACAACAACACAACCTCCCCCCACCCCCTTCCCCAAACACAAACACATTG
>NW_009649180.1:2079130-2079341 GCF_000708025.1 Charadrius vociferus
ATTTAGAAATTAAAACAGGAACCCACCCCAGACCTCCAGCCTTCCCGATGCCGGGCGGACGCGGATTGCGAGCACTGGTGCTAAGACACAGGACCTGATAACAGCTAATTGAAAGGTTAATCTACATAGGCTGTGACAGAAGAGGTCCCTCCCCACTTTTTTTATCTGCTGTTGGCAAGTGGGAAATAAAGCTCCCCCCACCTTTTTCCCT
>NW_009649180.1:2079357-2089164 GCF_000708025.1 Charadrius vociferus
GGACGGGGCGCGCGGGTGGCCGTTGCGGGGCGCGCTGGGCGGGAAGGCGGCCTGAGGGGAAGCGGTCGTCGTCGCCGCCGCCCGGGGGGCCCTCACGCCGTCCCCGGGGGCTTGGTTTGGGGTTCTCGTCCGGAATGGGGCGATGTGGCAGCACCGCCACAGGGCAGGCTTTGGCAAGTCCTTCCTCCAGGGCTTGAACAGTTCCTCGGTCCGTAGGAAGAGGGCTGTGTTTGAGGCAACCATAATTAGCCTGAGGGTTGAAAGGAGGGTGAACAAATTACAGATGTTGTCCCCCCATTGAGTTTGTTGTAAATATAACAAGATGTTCTAAAGAATGTATTTTAAAGCACAAGATGATAACGCATGTGGACGTAAAACTTGGTTAAACATCTTGAGCCGTGCTGCCAAAGGCCCTTCACCATGTCAAAGTTTTAATACGATGGTTTTCTCAGCTATGGCCGACACACACCGCTTTTCACCAAAGTATGGCATGATGAAACACCGTAGGGTATATACCATACATAGAGTACCACACAAGGGAGGAAGAGGTAATCTGCCTACCTGAGTATCTACTCAAGCAAACACCAACTAGACACCCCCACCTTCCCACACCTGAAACGTGACCCGTCTCAGAGGGTCTCCTAGACATCCTCTTTTCCATGTCTTGTGGGTGACGTGTTGTGTTAGGTGCCTGTCTGAAAAGTTTTCTAAAATTAATATCTGGTCCTGAACAAAAAAAGATAAAGATAAAAGAAAAAAAAAAACCTCATTTTACAGTGGGTGGAAAATGACCTTCTACAATAAATTAAGAAGATCTTTCCTAGATCCTGTACTGCATGTAGACCGGCAAGCAAACAAAGTTTCTGTAATAAAATACTAAGTGCTAAGGTTTAGTGCAACTTTTTCAGCATCAATTGCTGGAGATACTGTATAAGGAAGCTCTTTGGTGATGTTTTAGGGCACTGTAAAATTGAATGACCTACTTACAGAAACCTACTGGGTGGAAGTAATATTCCAGCATGTATCTATGATATCACACCTGTTGAATGAGGTTTTAGTCTTTTAACTGCCAGACGCAGCCTTTTAAACATAGAGCGGGAAATTGAAATGTGTAGTGACCCAATATTTGTTGGAGAATCCTTCAAGGTTCGTGTATTATGCAGGACTTGGCTGTGATTGAAAATAGTTTTTAAATTATTGGGAACAATATAAATCATTACAGCACAATTTTCAGTGGAGTGTCACATTTGCAATACTATTCTGAATGTTGTGTCAACATTTCCATTATAAACTTTGTTTTTTTTCTTTCCGGGAAATTTACAACTTAGTTAGTGGTAAAAGCGAAAAATAATCTCTTGAAACTGAAACTTGGCATGGCACAATCCTGGTTCAGGAAACAAAACACTGGAGAAAACTCGGCAATCTGTTTGGCCATTTTGAAATTACCAGTGTGCTGAAGACGTAATTAATGGCACAGAGAAAAATCATAAAAGTCTCTGCTTTAAATATTTTCATTATTTCTTCTTAATTTAATTCTTTTCCTAAAAATAAATTTTATAGGACAATATGTCATTGGGTGTTGTGTTACAGTTTTTAACATATTCAAGAACCTTTTGTTTGAAGAGAAACTCCCGAGGATCTTGACATTTACAGGTGTAGCCAACACTATGTAAATTGTGAAGTTAAGCACATGAACCTCTTCATACATGAATCATCCTCCAGCAAGCTTAGATCCACTATCACTGTCAATTATACTATTTCCCAAAATAATAACTTCAAAAGAATTGCATTGTGTGAATTTAGGGCAGTTCAATTTGAGGCAGTGCGTGTTACACAGACAAGCCATAAGTACCTGAGACACTTTGTATCTAATTGAGAATGTCTAATATGTTGTGTGCATTTTAGTTTGTGATCTAGATAAGAATTGGCTTGGGTTTATTGTATGAAAAAGATAAAACTACATTCAAAATATCCATGGAAAAGTTATAAGCCCATCAAGGAAGTTAGCGTAAGCAAGAAAATCCACACTTTAGCATGTCTTCTACTGTCAGACTTTAAGGGATTTAGTCTCCACAAAACTGGTGAAGCACAAGAGTTAATGCCCCTGAGCAGTAACAGGTGCCCAGACACCTACGCATTGAATACACTCATCCCATCTGCTAAAAAGATGTCCCTGATATTAAAAAAAAAAGTATCTAAAATCAAAACCACTCTCCCTCATCTGCTTTTAGAAAGAAGTACTATGGCCCAGTTCACTCTGTTCCATTAATTTCCTCACTTTAATTATATTTTAAGTATCCTTATTTAAAGGATATCCCCCCCCATGGAAGAATATATTTGATCACACATCTATATTATAGTGTATGTAGTAAGCGTATCCTTCTCTCCAGAAGTCCTTAGGATTATTCTAAAAATGCACGTACAGTTGATATTTTTGGATGACAAGTGAGAGAAAGCACAAAGTTAAGGGCTGAGCATGGTCTGAGTTAAATTCAGTTCTCAAAAATCTTAAAACTGCTGTATGTATAGCAGTGGTGTAAGACAAGCTGGAGGCTACTGCTTAAGTGAAGCTCAGCCATATGCAAACCAAATTCATCAATATACAAAAAAGAACGCTAAATTAGAATTTGAACTCATTTGAAATCAGTGAGAAAATTCTTGTGCATGAAATTACTGCCATATATAAGAATAAGAATTTCCCTATGAAGGCTTTAATCGCTGGTGCTGTTCCATTAGAACTGGTGGGGCTGTTCCACATTTTTTAGAAACAGTTGTCCACGTTGGTATTGTGGCAGATCCCTATTTATCTTCAGAGCTGCTAGAAGGTGAAGTCTTGACCCCCATCAAAATCTGGCAAAACTTCTTACGACTTCAACAAAGCTAGGATGTTCCTTCTATTATTACCATACATAACCACATTTATGACTACAGTCACCTGGAAATTGCATCCCCTGGCATACGCTGCTGAAAGAAGTGACCCTGGGGAGAAAAATCATCCTAAAAAGTGCAGCGAGTTTCTTCCCAGCCTCTACAGTCACCCTGAGCATGTCCCTGCCAATGAGCTGAACATATGTATGCTTTACCTATACCACCTCCTCCATTTAGCTCACCTGCCATGGGTTCAGAAGCTTCCCTGTAACCCTAACCTTCAACTTCATATTCCTTCTGGATTAAAACAGCCTTTTCTTTTTTCACTTGTGAGATATTTTTTTTACAGCTTTTTATACTGTAATTTAATCTGAAACATTAATCTGTGTAACTAAGTCTACCCCTTTGAATACAAACAGAATGTTTCTTGGTTTAAGTATGAGGATATGCATTGTTGCACACAACAGAGTGTCACTGCCCAATTTAAGCACTATTAATAAATGCTAATATAGATTATCATAATATATACATGCATATATTGTACACACACAAAGTGAATAACCTGTGGGCATATTTTCTGATCATTTGCTGTCTCATCTATTACACTTAATAAAATTGAATAATAGTATAAAATAGTCTCCTGCTACCATCTTACTGATTTGGGGGCTTTTTAATTTCTGAAACTAACAGATTATACGGTAAATGCTATAACAGTGTCAACTCAGGAGTTGTAATTGGTGTAATACTATAATTTGGAAATAAGTGTTTGTGGTAGATCAGCTGTCGTCCCACAGGGATGAAGACAGTGACTTTTTATAATAAATCCCACATGTCCCATTCTACTTTGGCAAATACACCACACTGCTATATCAAAGTACTTTACAATCCTTAATTAATTACTTCTTATAAGAGCTCTGTTAGGTGAATGTATGTTATTTCTCCTGTTCTCCATCCAGAGATATAAAGGAAAGTGGTTAGAAGAGGATGCCAGCTTAAGGAAGAATCTGGCCACCTGGGTTCCAAGGGCCCTGCTCTAGCCACAGGAGATCCAGTTATGGTGTAGGCTGTGCTAGCCATGGAGAAGAAACTAGTGGCCTGTTAACGCGTATTTGAAACCTTAGCAGGAGCATTTCTTTTTGCTGCATTAACTATTATACACATTAAAGAGGTGACAGGATGAATAGACTTTAGGAATGCAAAGGAAAATGTTAAAAGCAAAGCAGAAAAACCCCTTATGGCTCTTATACATGATAGTGTCCTATAAGATAGTGTCTTTCATATACGCGGTATCTCACAATGCTGCATACGGAGGTTCTATTTATACAAACATGACAAAGGATTAGTAAGTGATTAATAGATGTTTTAATAAATGGTAATCAATTGTTATGAGTCCAATGGGTCAATAGGGTTTTTTATAACAATAGCTCATCATCGTCTGAAACACCCTACAGGTGTATTTAAACTCTATATGCTTTACATAGAAACACCTGCTAATCTTGTGTTAAACCTCACAAATGGAATTTTAATATAATGTGTGACTCAAAACAAATTTGCTGGAGAAAAAAGGATTAGCACCTAGGCTCCACAGTAAATTGTTAGTTATAGCTATACTGGATTTAAGTTTCTCCTTTTGCCATGTAAAACGCACTGATATGACAGGAAGCATTTTGCTGCTGTGTGCAAGAGTAGTGTTTTCTAGGCTAATCCCGAGAGGAAGGCCAGGGATATTGCAGGACTCTATATCAACCAGCATCACTGAACTTGACGCAGCTTTGTGTTTTTTTACAAGTTTATGGTAATACTTTGTGAGGGCAGCTGATGAGAAGGATAGAATTGAAAATGAATAAAGATCAGTTTGCTCAGAGCTAGTGAAAGCTGCCATAATCAGGGGCCGCTCAGGTCCTTCTTGCTACCTTCCTGCTGCGATTAGTTAGTCTAGGTGAAAGGGGAAGATGCTGGTGTTTGCAGGAGCCATTTTAACACCTCAGCTTGTCTTTGTGAGCTTTAAAGTAATTAACTCTCCAATCATTATCGGTTGACTTTGTCCACAGGTTTAGGTTTCCCTCCCGCTGTTCCCTTTGGGGATATTGGGTTGTCGCTTTGGGGGGTTGGTGGTGGTGGTGGTTTCTTTTTAGAGTTCATACAAAATCCCTTTCACAGCTTCCCAACAGCTTTTTGCCATCTCCAGACTGCTGGAAGACTCTCTCGCTCTCTGTTTTAATGAACATTACTTTTACAACTTTCTCCAGATCCAACTGGACAAGAAGAGAGAGAGAGGGGGGAAAAAAGCCTCTCCAAAAAGCCTGGCATCACACTTGCTGAGCCCTTCAGATGAAAAGGCGGCCATCCTCAGTACTTAGAAGTCAATAAAAGAGACTGCAAAGGCAGTTTTGCTGAATAAGGTTACTTTGAGCCTCTAAAGGATCCTGACAGTCCTTAATGTAACTGAATGAATCCTCACAACTTCCAACTGTGATGTGGGTGTTCTACATTCTAGTTCAGTTTTAGCCAGGGGAAAATTTCCAGACTTGAAGCTGTTGGCAGTCTTTCATTGGTCAAACATTGCCAAGAAACATGGAGAAAAAGGGGGAGGAGAGAGCTTGACCATATTTTGTTAATCCCATTCTCATCCAGCTTCTGCTATAATTTTTAAAATCCTATTAATAAACTGAAGAAATTGAAATGACTGGAGAGGCTGTTACCAGCCACATAATTTGGAGACCATTCTCATGCTGCCCAACCCCTGGTGTACAGCAGCAGTAGACAAGCAGACAGAGCAGTAAGAAATATGACTGAAAGGCACACCCACCGCATTTCAGACTCAAGAGACAGTGAAAACCCTCACCTACTGCAGAGCTGGTTGGAGCACTTCCCCTTTCAGCTGCTGCTGAGCATCTCCTGGCACACCCACCTTTTCATAAAGGATCGGGGTTTGGGAGATAACCCATGTGACAAACCAGCTCTGAATGTGCTGAGCCCAGGCTTAGAAGAACCTAAGGTTTGCTCTGTATTGTTTGAGAACTGAGCAACCTCCAGTCTAGTCTTTTCCTATTGCAGCCTGAACCAGGAGTTTGGCTGGTCTTAAGAACTAAACTGCTGTCTCCAGCTGGAGTTCTATCTAGGTCTGTATGTTGTTTTCTTTACTTTCTTTGTTGGCAGCATTAGTTGTGAGGTTCCCATGCTAAATAAAGCTCTGACTGCACAAACAATTTATTTCAGTCATTTCCCATAGCTGCCGGTACTAGAGCAACTCTACCTCTGTTAGCTAGACTAGAAGGCCTGTCAGAGTCAGGTGGCAATATACCACATCATTTCAAATACCTTTCAGAAACCTTTAGATTTGTTCAATGCTGCTTTAAAAATAGCCAGTGGCTTGCTTGCATTAGGGCTCCCAACCTGACTAACTCTGGTTGTTAAATTATTGTCACGCACAGTAGGATTTTGTATTAAATATCCTTTGGGAAGGAAAATCTGAGTGAAAAGGGATTTGGGGGGCAGGAGGGACTTGTTTTTCTGTGTCAGGTAATATGAGAATGTGAACGACTGTAGTAGCTAGGAAGAGCTAAGGTAATAATATACTGGTGCTGGAAACATGAAGTATCTTCTTCATACACATTGAACTACACAAACTGTCTCCTCAGTGGTACATAGGATAGGTAGCTGGTGATTTATCAAGATGCCAGGGAAGGAGTTGCAGTATCCAGCATAATGAAGGCTTTTGTTTATTTCATTAAAAAAAAAAAAAAAGAAAAAAAAAAAGAAAAAAAGAGGGAAGTTCTACCTCTCAGCTGATGGCAGGACCTGGGCAAGCAGTGAGATTGTCAGAATTGTTTTCCTTAGCACTGGCCAGAATCCCCCTGTTATCCTGATATTATTCCCCTTTGTTATTCGATATCCCACAGTGCCAGCTAAGTCAGGAGTCGTCACACTCCTCACTGGTGCAGCAGGATACAAAATAGCTGGGGGTGGGGAGGAAGACTGGAATGGTTAGGAGGTGGAAGGGAAAAGGCCTTTTTTTTTGTGAAAACAGTAGCACCAGCTGCATCCTGCAAGTCGCTAAATTAGCCAGTCAGTTGTTTTTCTTTTAATTTTTGTGTGAATTCAAGAATAGGTTGTGGATGTCTTGGCAACTCATGAATGAGGCTCTTTATGAAAGAATTCACCTTGCAGAGGGGCTGCTGTCAGATGCACAAGCCTCTTTCCATTAATTAAGCTGCAGAACATCCCCTCTTTTTTTTCCCCCATCCCTCTCAACGCCTGGATAATCAGACCCTGTGTCTTTCCATAACATCCACCGCTGTCTCTCTTGCTCCTCACAGTATTTCACCCACTCTGTTAATTCTGGGCTGCCAGATTTCTTTTTTATTTTTTTTTTAACGCAGCTTATTGCTGCTAAGTGAGATATCATGCTGCCTGAGCTAGTATGAATATTCTGCTCCACTGCAACCAGTAGCACTCTCTATGCATTATTTTCAGCTGAAAGGTGGCCTAAGAGCAAAGTTGGATATTTTCAAAAGCTCAGCTGGGAGTTAATCAACTCTTATTGTCTTTCGACAGGAGCTGGGAGCTTAACTTGCATCCAGTGAGTCATCCCCTGAATTGTTGCTGGCTTACATGCAGGCAGTCCCACAGAAGGTGCAGAGAACTTTCAGACATCCTAGAAATGACCTGCCGTTAAAAGTGCATAAGCTAAACTTTATCACATTAGGGAACTGCTGTAGGTGACCCTGCTCTGGCAGGAGGGTTGGACTAGATGATCTCCAGAGGTCCCTTCCAACCCTAACCATTCTGTGATTCTGCGATTCTGTGAACGATTACAATGTAGTTATGCCTGAACAGACAGTCTGGGGAGAAGGTGGGCAGAAGAAGAACCTCAATCAATCCTCACCCAGCTTTGCTGTGGTCTGAACAAGATGTGTGACTGCAACTGAATTGCCTTGAGGTTTTTTTTTGTGAGGATACTCATGTGACTATTTATGAAGTTACACACCTGCTTCAGGGAAGAATCCCAGATCTTTTAAAACCAGTGACAGGTTTCCCCTGACTTATGAGCTCACTATCATAACTTAAGTGTTTGGGCTTAATTTTGTATGGCTGATTTAAAACCCCAGTCACTGGGAATAGAAAAATACAGTATATGGTATAAATGGCAGGCTTTAAAAAATGATCTGTTTGTTTTGCTTCACTTCCAAGTAATGCTGAACATTAATTTCCTGCAAATGAAGCAACCTGAAGTAGGATGCACAAAATAATTAATATTTGGAAACTCTGGACTAAATTAAAATAATTTAAAGTTAAATAAAGAGCTCATCTGTGGCCTCTGGTCTTTCTGGGAAGCAAGGGATACATAATAGAATCAAAAAGAAAGCAAATACCAAATTGTCTAACAGGAAAAGAATCTACGTAAATATACATAATAAATTCCCACATTACATTATAAAAATAACTTTCTCACAAATGTTGTCATTGCAAATGCCGTCATTGCAATTGCCAAGGCACATAGGAGACCATTCAGTTAGTAGTAAAACTGAATAAGCAAATGAGAAATTATTTACATTGAAAATATACATTTTCTAATTTTGAATGCATTTCTTGTAGAGATTATCAAATTCTCTGTTATACTACAGGTTTTCCTTACACTAAGAATTGGATGTGGTAGAATTTGAAATACCTTTTAAATTGTAAACTTGTGGAGGCAGAAACTCTCTTTATGAATGCAGGCAGCATCTCAAAGAATAAGCATTCGCAATAAATGCAATGCTTTTATTCGCAAATGTTGACTTTTTAATCCAACACCATAATTTGCTTAAAATTAAAACATATACATAGATGAATAGTTATCTGTAAATGGAGAACATTCAGGAATATAAGAAAAATAATTCCACCTTCATTAGATCCAGGAAAAGTAAGCCTGACCTTTTTGTTTGTTTGTTGTCATCTCTGAAATTCAGGACCTGTGCCTACATGTAGCCATTTCAGGAAAGACAGTAAATAAGCTATTTTTATTTACCTTCTGCAGAGGGAATCTGTAAAAATAAATAATTAATATTTGTAAAATAACAGTGACATCCTCACAGAGAAATTATACACAGTAACAACATATTCCTAAAGTGGAGCATTCTTGTTCACATCCCTTTGCCCACTCGGCCTATATGTCCTTTGTTTCTTTCAGGGTTTCACTTGTCTTTTTTTTTTTTTTTTTAAAAAATCTTTCCTTGGCTTCAAATCCACAGCTATCCAGAGCTATTAGAGGCAAATAGTCTAATGGAAAATAATATGGCTGAAGAGATTAAATACAATAGTGAGCAGCAGGATCTTTTGAGTTTTAAACACATGGTACTGTCTCTAGTCTTGCTGAAAGCTCCTTGCTACAGTTTTCTTGTTTGTTAAATAGGAAGAATATTAACCTGTCTCTTGGTGAAGCAGACTTGGAGCTCAGAAATGCTCCCGTCTGTATAAATGCTGGGGGTTACTGGAGAAAATATGTTCAGCTTGGAAGGGGGATTCTGAATATAGTGATGAACCCACTCAATTTCAATTGCTGCATATGAGGTTTTTTCCTATTATAACAATTAACCTCTTATAAAAGAACTAGCACTGAGTTTACATGTTGACTCTATAGACATTGCATAATTGCTTCAAAAAAAAAATCATCTATAGTCCAGGAAATTACATTTCTCCTTTTGCTTCTAAAATTACAAAGTTCTGACTTCCCAGCTGGTAACGCAAGCAATCAAAATCGCGTCTCTGGAGTGCAGTTGCATGACACACATGAACAACAATCTCATTTCATAAAGAATTAACCCACAGCCAGCCATATTAACTGGTTCCAATCCCTGCCTCAAAACCCATCTGAGCAGAGCACTGTAGTTCCCGCTTTGCATAGGTAGTATCATCCCGGTCAAGTAACACCAAACCCTCTCCCAGCCCCTACTCTGT
>NW_009649180.1:2089217-2097283 GCF_000708025.1 Charadrius vociferus
TCGTTTTCTGTCTTTCTCACAGACTTCCTATCAGTAAGTCACTTAACCTCTCAGAGTTTCATCTTCTCTTCTGTCATATAGGGACAGTAATACCTCCTTTGACTGTCCTTTTAATCTAGAGTATAAAGAAAGCGACTTTACCCACCCACCCCCCAATCTCAGCTAAGACATAGGCACTACTGTGATTCTAATCAGTGACAGCACTAACCACCATTTAAACAGAAGGGCCTGCTTCAATTTGGAATTTCCTTGATTTTATCTAGTTAAAATTTCTCTGTTTTTTTTTTTCTTCTTTTTGATAGAAGGTAGGAGGAAAGGAGTTACTTGTTTTGGGTTGATGATTTAGTTCTTTAAATGCTCCAGGTATCGGGTCATAGAAAGGAAGCAGAGAACCTAAATGCAAATGAGGAAAAGCTGGCAAATTTAACTTTTTTTTTTTTTAGCAGGACTGCTCCCTAAAGTTTGTTCTTTAGAGCTTAAAGATGACCTGCAAATGAAAGTCCAGGAAAAAAGTGTAACTCAGTTGTGCGCTTTTCTGAATGGGCTCCCTTGAAGTGACCTGGGTGGAGGCTCCCTCAATACCTCTCCAGCATTTCATAGACTAAACACCTTGCTGCTTTCGGGTGTTTTTTCTTGGTGTTTGGTATAAATCTTTCCCATTTTAAGCCATTGCAACCCTAATGATAGTCCTAAGCCAGTTATTCTCCTTTATTAGCGTTTACTGCAAATCATTATATTGGGTAAGCAATTGCCATGTTCCTCATCAGTAATCAATTAAGCAACCTGTAGCCACTTATCTTATTTCTCTTTTGAAATACTTTTTAGCTGACAGATTCAAACAAATGCCACCACATCCAGTTATGTCAAAGACTGCCATTCAGAGGGTTTTGCGCTACACTTTCTAGTCTGGAAAAAGGTCATTCATACATTCAGAAGGCTGACTTTGCTGGCATATGTACATATTTGTATTTGAAATTTCTAGATTGACAACCCTTCAAAACCAATTGCCTTCTCTTGGGACAGGAACATGAACCTTTATTTCTCTTTGATTTGAGAACTGACACCACTATGATCTCCATCATGAGTCTAGCAATATTAAGTGTGTTGCAGTTCTTTGCAGGCAGGACTGACTGCTTGAGGTGAATGACTACATGTTGACCTTGGGGGAGCTGTGGGGGGTGTGTGTGTGTATTTGGTTTTTTAAATTCACCTCCTCCATGTTGTGGGGAAAGAAGCTTTTAGGCATTACAAGATCCATGTGGATTTAAACAACAGTTGATTTCAGCAGCATCTTACATTTTTCAACACAGCTTTATGAACTGTTGAGGCTTAGTACAGGATTTATTTTTTTTTAGATCAAAAGATGTGGCAGGCCACAAAATGTGCAGTGAAGAAACAAAACCATCCCCCATACACACCGAGAAGCACCACTACATACCAGATTCCCCTGACAAAGGTGTCTTTAGCACAAGTCCAGAAAATTCACACTCCAAACTGTGCATATACTTCAAAAGAGACAGCCGTCTGCCAGGGACAAAAGTCTATCTTCTTCTCTCATGATGAATTACAATGGAGCACAGCAGTCATTGCAAGTTCAGTGAAAAGGGAGGCTGCCTATGATGCGCTGCTCAACTGAAGGGGACCAGAGGGACTGAGAAAGAGCTAGAGCTGGCAGGCTGCCCAGGGCTTGTGCCTCCAGCCCATGGTTCTGCTTCTGCTCTACCTATGCCCCTGCTGGAATGGTGGGCAGAGGTAGCCTGTCAACTGTTCTAGGTACAGGGCTTCTCTGGAACTTGGGTAGCTTTATGGCTGTATTTAAAAAGGCAGAATTATTATAGAATCATACAATACTTTGGGTTGGAAGGGACCTTTAAAGGTCACCTAGTCCAACCTCTCCTGCAATGAGCAGGGACATCTTCAACTCAATCAGATTGCTCAGAGCCCTGTCCAACCTGACCTTGAATGTTTCCAGGGATGGCGCATCTACCGCCTCTCTGGGCAACCTGTGCCACAGTTTCACCACACTCACTGTAAAAAAATTCTTCCTTACATCTATTCTAAAGCTACCCTTTTTTAGTTTAAAACCAATACCCCTTATCCTATCGCAACAGGCCCTGTTGAAAATTTTGTCCCCGCCTTTCCTGTAGGCCTCCTTTAAGTACTGGAAAGCTGCTCTAAGGTCTCCCCCACAGCCTTCTCTTCTCCAGGCTGAACAACCCCAACTCTCTCAGCCTGTCCTCACAGAAGAGGTGTTCCATTCCTCTGATCATTTTTGTGGTCCTAATTATCTCCCATTGCAAGACAGATTTAAAACCCTCAAAAGACTGAGGTTCTCAGAACCACATGTATAATTTTAAAATCCCTAATGAGGAAGAATCTGAAACTCAGGAGGCCCTGAGTCCATTCAGAGACAAATTCAAGCACTTTTGACAGAGACAGATGAGTTACATCCGTTCATGGAAAGAAAAACAATTTTATGATCATGCAATTGAATTGTTTCTAATTAATTCATGATCTATATTTCATATTGCTGAAGCAGGGTCTGAGACACACTAGGAAAAAATCCTTCATGTGGCACATCCTAATGGTGGCAAGGGTGCTGAGTCACTCATTCCATTATTAACAAGTTTTCTTGAGTTTGTAACTCATCTCTTAATTTCTTTCTCTTGTTCCTGGACACGCACAGGGAGTTGTTAGTACAGCGTCAGGGAGCAGCGAGGGTCAGTTGCCCCCTGTGGCCCAGGAGCTGAGGGGTATCCCAGAGCTGGCAGCAAGGGAGCAAGGCAGGGTAGACCCTGAGATCAGGGCCAGGTTTAGCCGAAAGTCAAGCTCACCAGGCAAGTTTGTGGTGACAAGGCAGGTCCAAGGTCAAGCCGGGCAGTCAATCCACAAGTCAAGATCTGTATTGAGCACAGTGATGAGCAGACAGGGCCAAAGTCAAGGTCAAGCTAGAAAGCTAGCCTGTGGTCTGGATAAACAGGGCCCATAGCCAGGCACAGGCACGGCTACAACTGAGCTAGAACCCACCTAGGGTTGAGCTGAAATGAGGCTCCTGGGCAGAGGTGGGGTGGCAGGGAGGCCTCAGGTGAGGCTGGTCAGGGCCATTAATGCTTATATACCCTGGTGTATAGATGCACTGTGTTCTCAAGTTTTCTTTATAAATAAACGCCATGAAGAGTGCCATACATTTGCCTACCACATAGAGCAGGACTTTAATCTTACACAAATAATAACCCGATCCTACAAACCCTTGTATATGTCATTGAGATCTTATTACAGCCTGGCTAAGAGGATGCTGGGTGTTTGCACTGATGAAGCTATTTCGGTATGATAAGCTGCACTAAGTGGGCTCAGTTTTGCATCAGTGGAGTGTATTTGCATATTGCACTGCCAGGGAGAAGAAAACCTTCCACATTGCAAGAGGCTGCGATGCACAAAAATGCTGCTGCAAACATCTGACTATGTGAGCAGTTCCAATGAAGGCAATACTTCGTGAAAGTGCTGTGTTGGTGCTAGCAAGGCTAAATTAAAGGGTCTGTGACATTTCCAGTTTCTTGGATGCTCACTGGAAAACTCATGCATATACTCTCAGGACTTTTTGCAATATCCAGTGATTTTGATTTATAAAATTGCTCATGGAAAAAGAGTCGCAAATATTTTTGGCTATGAGAACTCCAATAGTCAAATAGACTTTTGGAAGAACCATTAGAACCAACCTTAACTCCAGCCACATATTCCCGTGCACTTTCACTTCAATCGTTGATATATGCTTTCCTGTTGAAAGGCAGCCTGGAAGAGTTGTCCATATTTCCATTCTATACAACATTTTTTTTTCTATCAGCTGCTGATTTCTGATATTTTTGGTTTATGTCATATTTTTTTTCCATTTCATACTTTTAAAAAACTGACAGAAGCAGCCAAAAATGTATCTTTTGTTTTCCATTCATTTTGCATTTTGTGGTTGTGTCTTAAAATTCTTCCGTAGGTCCAACACAATCTTATTTCTACATTAATACAATTATTTCAGGCCAGGACCTTGAAAAGCTGGCACCACATTTTAAAATCTGAGAAGGCAACTTTATATTAAAAAAAATCATTACTTTATATCTATATAAAACTATAGACACATGCTCATACATGCATATACACACAAACTTTTAGTGTAGTGTTACATTATAATGAGTTTATATATAGGCTATTAAAATAATGTAAATGAACAAAACAAAGCAGATTACCAGCAAAAAGTACAGTAACAAGATTAAAACCAAAATTATAATCCCCAAGTTCAGAAGAGAGTCATAACATAAACAATTTCAGTCTGCTCCTACAACATTTCTGTTCACTAATTTACCTACAAAAGAGATTTGGGGGAGGAGGCAGAGATCCTGAGGCTCCAAGATTGTTCCTCCAACCAGATTCAGGCTGGGTCTTGTTTGATTGAAGTGGAAACGCACCTTTTGCCACAAGTGCTGAGTCTGAACAAGAGACTCACCGCATCGGTTCGAACAGCAGCTCTGACAGAGATACCAATGTGGGAAAGTCCTTTAGGGATATGTCGTGCCCTGAAATTTAAGCAGAATCTCCAGTAAACACTGATAGCTCAGTACGACTGCTCATCTCTCTCTCGGCCATCCTGCAAATGGTGCTGACAGTATGGACCTTCTTCAGAGAAGCACGATGCAGTTTAGCAGGGCCGTGCTGGTGCAGAACAAAGCATTACCTTCAGGCAAGTTGGTGGGAAGGAACTAATAAACAAAGTTACCCCTAAAGTGAGAATGCCACAGTAACAAAAATGAAAGTGATTGTAAACTGCGTTAATACATGGATCATTCGCGTAGTAAATAGAACAGAAGAGAAGGCACACTAAACATTGCTTTAAAGAATGGAGTAGAAAAACCTGTCAGCAATAGATGTCAAATATATCCTTTGTAGCTTCACGGAGGTATTTTGCAGTGAAACAATCAAAACAAATATGCAGAATCCAATTATGGGACAAGAATCTTCTTGTAGTTTGGTGCTAGGAGTTCCCTGGCAGTTTGCTTTGCAACACTCAGTTTTTGTGCTGTGTTGGGACTGGCTGAGAGCACAGGTCCAAAGTAAGACCCCAGCCCAGCTGCTAGGTGAGTTTATGCAGCACTAAGAGTACAAGAGCAGCTCTGTACCCTTGCTACGTGGATGCAGTGAAATCGCTTTCCCACTTAAATTGTGCACATACAGAAAGCATTTGGGTTGGTTTTGTCTTTTTTTTTTTTTTTAAATTATTGTTCAACTGTAACAATGTGCTTCATTTCTGGCTGTTCAGCTTCTTAAGTTTAATATTTATGGCTCTGCACCTTGGACTTCTCAGGTGGTCATCCATCTCACATTGTGCTTAGGGCCAGAGTCCTCTCCATCCCATATCCACCAGAATGTTCATCAGCACCAGCAGGTGCCGAGTAGCCTCATGATTTGCTCAGACTCCATAGGATTGGAAAACCCATTTGCTGGACCACCAGGCAACAAGCAGCAGTTGTATCTGGCAAGCCTGAATCGAAAAGGGAAGATTATGGATTTTAAAGCCATCAGGGACCATTCCACATCACATAGCACTTTCCGACATTCTTCCATGCTTCAACAGGAGCAAACACAGAGAGAGGAGGGCTGTCTGAGGGCCCTGAGAGCATCCCCCCCTCCTGGCTGTTTGGCTGCCTGGGCTCAGGGCCAACTTGGAGCTCGCACAGCTGAGAGCTCTCCCACCTCCTTTGCTGGCCTTGGACACAGTGCTGCAGGGAGGCCTCAGCCAGGGCTGATACCGCTCCCTGTGGGACCTACTTTTAAGCTAAGCCCCCTCCATTTGGCCCCCACCTGAGCTAAAGCTCCTGCTGTGTTGCAGTCATGCCTGTCCCTGGCTTTGGGTCCATTGCTCTGGACCTAGACCCTGACCTGCACTGGACTTCCAGCCTGATCTCAGACCTGCCTTATCACCGTGAACCTGCCTGGTGCTCACTGGGCTGTGCCTGACCCTCCTTACCCTCATGGACCTGCCCTTCTCACCTCATTTGGGGGCTGTGGGGCTGGTGAGACCCCTGCTGTCTTACTGTGCTCAGCTCCCAGCTGACCTTCCCTTGCAGAGAGCCAGCTCTTGCTGCTCCCTGACAGGCTGTTCCTCTCAAAATCTCCATAGCTTTTAAAGACCGATCATCTCAGGAAAAACATCAACCCATTTTCCTTCACAGAAGAACAGAAATGGTTGAATCAGCCAGGAATCAAACCAGCCACGTATACTACTGAACCATGGAAGGAGCAGAATTAGTAGTCTTATATTGTTTCCCCTGTCTCGGCAATAACAACTAGGACTAGAAACTTTGGGAACACTTTTTCTTTGCCCTCTAGCCTCTAGCTATACCAAAACTATAGAGATATCCTGGAAATAAATGCCATTGATTCATAAAGTAGAAGAAAATAACTTGTGTGAGCAGTGGCTTTTAAAACTCTTGGAGTCCATGGATCTTTCAGTTACGTGCCCTTCCCTGCTGCACCCTAAACAACCTCAGCTGCAACCTGTATCACACTGGCACCACGAAGAATATCACCGCACCAGCAAGCGTCATGAGACTGAAAAAACATTAAAAAAAACATTAAAAAAATCCTCTTTGAACAGTAAGTCAGAGGGAGTCCAGGGAATCCATGGTCAGCATGTCAGGATGCTCTTTTCTTCTTCCCCTGCTTTTCTCTCAGGCCTTCCTCCCCCCGCCCCAGCTGATTTTGCTGGAGAAATCTTTTTGTGCCTATTGCTAAATTCCTGCAGCAGCTGCTCAGCCCTTTTCCTACCACTGTGTTGTGATGCAGTCATGATTTTACCACAAAAGTGGTGTTCACCTGCCATGAACCCCAAAGAGTTCAGCACTGATTAGGAAGGCAGGCTGGCTGGCAGCATGACTGACTAAGCCTGGTTTCCTTAGGAACCCAGCCTAAAAGAGTGAGAAAGTAAGAGCATGTGTGTTCTGGTAGGCAGTGAATAATCCATTAAAACTCTTAATTAAAAATTTAAACATGTGTCTGCTAATTACATCACCCTTCTCCTGCCCTCAAAAAGCAGCAAATGAGCATGGTTGCACACCTGCCTGTGTGTTTATTTCCTTAGGATGCTGCTCACTTGCTCAGCAACCCAAATACCAGCTCAGGTAGCAGCTGCCATTGTAAAAACATTCTGGGGAAGACCGATGACAAATATTTTCATTTTGGTAATGAAAGGCAAAACTGTTCACAGAAATCCTACTCACTGTTGCTGCATGGCCTGAATTTGTTGATGTTTTTCATATATCAATCCTGACACTATTAGTTCTCATCTCTCAGACAGGGCTATTTAATGCCAGCAATGCACGCTCTGCTGACCAGCCACCCGAAGACCTGTGAAAAGAGAAAGAGACGGGGTAAATGGTTTAAAAAGTAGGCTCTAAGGATATCAAATGAACATGGACATTGTCTGTAAACTCAAACACTGCAGAGAAAGGTCTGCCAAGGCTCTAGACCCTCTGGAGATTCTGAGTGCTGCAGGGATAGATAGTGTGGCGCTCCACATTTCAAGCACAAATGGGGCGAAGAGCCTCAGCATGGTAAAGGGACAGCTGATTAGCTGTTGTCCATCCAAATGAGCACTCACAGCAAATGAAACTCTCTTCTCCCTCCATAAGTAACCCCGCAGTGAATCTCCTCTGGTATACATAGCCTCCTCAGCTGCTCTGAGTTGGCTGGGTTGCAGCCACTTGACATCGGGCCACAGCCTCTGAGTTTGGAAGGCTGTTTTATTCACCGCCTAGAGGAGTAGGATCATGTTCAACATTGCTGTTGTTATTTATTACAGTCATTAATTTGGCAGGAATTAACCAAATTCTGGCAGGTAGCGTATGTCTCTGTACATTAGCATAACTGTGCTGAGCTACAGTGGGTACACTGGGTGAAAAATCAATTCTCTGATTTTTGGCTGCTGTCAAAACGGGCAGAGGCCAGAGCAGGAGGGCATGTGTGTCCGTTGGCACATACATGGTCACTCTCACCAGATGTTTATCCAATTTGTGCTCCTGGGG